>NW_024100685.1:0-122500 GCF_016545835.1 Crotalus tigris
AACATCTTTTTTACATCATGGTGACCAAAACTGGATGCCATATTCTAAGTGTGGCCTTACCAGGGCGTTATAAGGGGGTATGAGCAGTTCATGTGATCTGGATTCTGTCCTTCTGTGATTGAAACGTAGGATTGCATTGGGTTTTTTGGCTTGTGCCCACCAAACCGGCATCTGTTTATCTACTGGTGTTTCCGCGCTTTCAAACTGCTAGATGGGCAGGAGCGGGCATAAATGATGGGAGTTTACCCCAATGCTGAGCAGCATTCGGGCTTCGAACAGGGGTTTGCAAATTGTCAGCCCAGCATCCTAACCACTCTTCCCACGTGCAATAGAATAGAATAGAGTAATAACTTTTATTGTCACTTGGAGTGGACACTAATCGGCATACATTAAAATTAAATTTTGTTGCGTACAGCTCTCAAAGGGTCACCACCTCCGATATACACTACATAAGTATGACATAAATAAATAAATATAGAATTATGCACATACCTACATATTATATGACACAGAGAAACAACAGTCTAGTTCGGATTATGTATCCATGTGCATGGCGAGAAAAATGAACCTTGTGAGTTTACCAGGCGGATGGCATAGGGAGCACAGCTATTACAGAATCGGGTAGTCCTGCTATAAATACTTCGAATCCTCCTCCCAGAGGGGAGCAACAGAAACAGACTGTAAAGTAAGTGTGTGGGTCTCTAACAATAAGTTCTAAGCACATCACGTTTATAAGCAGCGTCCTGAACACCAGGGAACGAGCTTCCTATGATCTTCTCGGCTGTCCTCACCACTCTCTGTATGGACTTTCTGTCTGAAGCACTGCTGCCACCAAACCACATCGTGATGCGGTTTGTAAAATGCTTTCAATCGTGCCTCTGTAAAAAGTGTCCAGGACAGAAGGAGAAAGATGTGCTCTCTTCATCCAATGCAAGAAATGCAGACGCTGGTTTGCATGCTTCACTAAGGATGACGTGTGGAGACACCAATTCAGATTGTTAGTTATCTGCACCCCGCCCCCAGATACTTAATACTATTGACCACCTCTACAGCTGCATCCTTGATACTGAGTGGAGTATGACTATGCCAGCTCTTTCTAAAATCTACAGTGATTTCCTTTGTTTTATCAACATTCAGAACCAGGTTATTTTTATTGCACCAGTCCACCAGAGCCTTCACCTCTTCCCTATAAGCATCTTTACTGTCATCCCAGATAAGAGCCACCACTGCCTTGTTGTCTGCATACTTCACAATATGATTCGTAGCAGATTTGGCATAGCAGTCGTGGGTCATCAAGGTGAACAGCAGGACACAGCCCTGTGGAGAACCTGTGCTCAAGGAGATGGAATTGGAAACTTTCTTTCCAACTCTCACAACCATGCCGTGAGCAGAATGAAAAGCAGAGCAGGGACGTTCCATGAGACTTCTTGCCAAGCAAGGGAATCTCTTGATTGAGGATCGTTGGCTGCAACCTGACTGAAGAGGCAGCTTTGACCCACATTTCTTTGCTGGAAATGACAGTCTAAGCTCTTTCTCCTGCGTGATGTTAGCATGAATGCTGCTTGCGTAATTCTGACCTCTGGACCAGTTGACAACTTTGACCTAGGTCTCACAACTTTGGACTTAATTTGGACTATTCTTCTGTGCACTGCTGTGAAGTAGCAAACCATTCAGGCAAGCATCTCTCAGAGACTCTATTCCAGTTTCCATTCTTTTGCTATTTCTTGACTTTGATGAAATGATGAACTAGCAACTCTGTGTGTTTCAGTAGTTGAAAGAAAAATAGAGAGAGAAGTGGATTGTTGTGCTCAGATGCAGCCTAAAGATCATTTCCATATACACTATCTCAAAAGTTATAGTATGTGTGAGTGTCCGCCTGTAGCTTGCCTCTATAGGTATCATACAGGAGACTCTAATACTTGGAGGCGCCTGTTTATTTTGTGATTGCTATAGAATTCCAATGAGGTTTGATTCTAAAAAGTCATCTTTTTCCACATTTAATCCTGTTCCAGTTAACATGGTTGAGGAACTTTATGTGTTTTCAAACTCTATAGTCTCCTTACAAACCCATCTTTTAAGTTCTTGACAATTGGCATCAATCCAGTTCAAATCACTTCCTGAGGGATTTATGGCAGCACAGTCTTCATCTGCTTCTCCATCTCTGACAGATCCATTGGGATTGCCCTCGGCCCAGTATCTAAAAAGAGAGACAGGGAAGGTTGGTGTCAGAACCACCCTCATATGCTCAAGCCTGCCATGAAGTATGGGGGGGAGGGAGCCGGTCTGGGGGGGGGGGTACTCATGACTTATCCCTTCCAGAGACACCATCTCAAGGTCAAAGCGCTGAGAATGGAATATAATGGCTCACCAACCCACCCACTGTTGCAGAGACAGTTCCCAAGACAATTTATTCAAATATAATTGGACAATAAGAGACCAGCAAGGATGGAGGATCTGGATGGGGGAAGTCAACCAGGAAAGTTTGGCATGCAAACTTCAGCTCTGACTTTGCTGTACTGTAATCCACTTCGCCTTTAGTAAAGTAAACCTTTCACACCGAATGGAGTCGAGGGTCTTTCTTACTCAAGGGACCAAGTTGGGGCAGGACTGACAGAGAATAGAATAGAATAGAATAGAATAGAATAGAATAGAATAGAATAGAATAGAATAGAATAGAATAGAATAGAATAGCTGGAAGGGACTTGGAGGTCTTCTCCATGCAGCCAAAGGAGTACAAAGTTGTTTAAAGGAAAGACCACGTTGAGTGGAAGTGAGGATAAGGAGGCGTGGAGGATGTCTGGGGGACTTGCCCCTCTTCTCCCCACTGCTGCCCCTGTCATTCACTTTCCCAGGCAAAATGGTCCACAAAGATTGGCAGAATCCCTGGAGATGGAAGATCAGGCCAATGTGGGCTTCTTCAGCCAGAATTTGCAGGGCTCGCATGCAGAAGAGAAGAGGACCGATTGCATGAGACATCCATAAGGCAGAAGCCAAAATCTTTGCTCCATTCCGAAGCATAGCCAGCCTTGGACCAAGAATTGGCACAAATGAACTGCGTTCACATGACATTAGGCAAGGTTGGGTCATTCTCGGTTCGGTCTGGAAACGCAGCCCATTTTCTCAGCAGGTTATGTGAAAGCAGGTCATTGTACAAAGCCGTAATATTGTTGTCTTGTCTGGGTCCAGTGTATCGTAGGACGACAGGAAGCATGCATAAACTCCATGTTTAGCATAAAACCTGCAAGCATTAAGCATGCTTTGTAGCACCCAGGCCAATCCGAGCTGCCTGGAGCCTAAATTTGACCATGGTTTCTGAAAAGTTACTGCTTCTAAGTACGACTTTTCAAATGAACATAACCTGGAGACTCACTTTACTATTAATCTGGAGTTATCCGACCACTCCCAGTAGCCTTCCACATTTTCGTCCGTTAGGCCAATCCAGGCAGATTCGTTGAGCTTGGAAGAGAGGTACTTCTGCAAAGACACAAAAATGAAAAGGAAGATGGAGCAACTTCACAAGACGGGATTCCACACTCAAGAGATTCAGGGCTGGTAAAAGCTTTAGCTGAATTGAAGCAAGAAAATATTGTACGTTCTTGGTTTTAGTACAACCAATTGTTAGTGAGGTGGAGTTTAGATCAAAAGGTTGGTATTACTTTAGAGGATGTGAATTTGGTAAAACAGATTAAAGATCAAACTCGAGCCCATATAAAGATAATTTATAATGTTTTAATAGAATTGGATTCTGAAACGGAGTTAGTTAAAGGTTGTATGGTAAAATGGGCTCAAAATATTCAAGAGCCGATTCTATTGGACACATGGGAGACAATTTGGGTTAGAAATGTAAAATTTACTCAAGCTCAAAATTTAAGAGAAAATCTTTATAAAATGCTTTATAGGTGGCATTTGGATCCCCAAAAGCTGTCCTGTGTGTATCCTAATTTACAGCCCAAATGTTGGAGATGTGGAAACTTAGATGTAACTTATTATCATATTTGGTGGACTTGTAAAGATATAAAAGCTTTTTGGATTAAGATTTGGTGGAATATTCAAAAGATTTTTAAGAGAAAGATAAAGTTTACGCCGCAATTATTTTTGTTAGGTGTTATTGTAGATCTTGATGTTAAAGAAATTAATTTGATGCTGAATCTGATAACAGCTGCAAGATTATTGGTAGGGCAATATTGGAAGAAAAATTCTTTGCCTACTATGGAAGAATGGATACTTAAGGTGTCTAATTTAGCAGAAATGGCAAAAATCTCTGCATATCTGAAGGATTATTTACAAGAAAAATATATTTCAGTTTGGAGAAGATGGATTGATTATATTCAGAAGAAATATAATCAGAGATTCAGGGCTGGGTTTGTGTAGCCCCAGTGCTTAAAATTAACCATGAACAGGTCACTGTTGTTTGCCAAAGGACTCCACTCTGCCCGAAGAAAAATCAGCTCCATGCTGTGGTGAGGTAAGTCACATCGCAATTTTGAAGACGGGACATGGGGGCTTCCACCTTTATGCCCCACCCTTGTTCAATAAAAGCACACCAAGAACATGGGTAGCAGGCTTCCGGTTTTGCGCAGTGGTGCAGCAGCCGAGGGATCGTGGTGGTCCGCACCCTACAGCCAATTTCTGCCTGAAGTTGTCCCATAGAGGCAACAAAGAAGGAAAGAAGTCCCACCAATTGTGGAGAGACAGCTTTGAGAAAAGCCCTCCAGAAACCAGCAGGAGAAAGGCTAGCTTAACTTCAGAGTTTAGCCCAAGCTACAAGCAGCTGAAGCCCAAAAGCACTACTTTAAGTTGACTGGAACTGGGTAAGAACAGTGGTTTTCTCTCTTCTACTTGAAAATTGATTTCCTGGGGGGAAACAGATGGAAACAGTGAATTAAACTTTTCAGGGGGAACAGAAATATATTGAAATGAAATGAATATAAGACTTAATTTGGATAAGTTTGAAATCGGTGGAATATGTTAAGATTTTTCTTTTAAATCATGAAAATAGAAGTAAACAATTGTCTATTACTGACTGGTGCTGACATCTAGTGGTGGATGAAAATATACAATAGCAATTGCTTTATTGCAGGGACTGGCAAAGCCTAGGAAAAGATAACTTGGTTTTGGTGACCTTTAATGTCTTAATAACAGAGAACAGCAGTGACAAAAAAAAAAAACATTTTGGGCTATCTACAAAGTGAGAATTATAAACTCTAAAAAAAAGAAAAAAAAAGAATTGACCTTTCTGGATTACAAATACAACTCAACTGTGACTCTAAAGCTGTCTGGAGAGAAAGGAAAACCCTGATTTTTAGCGACCATGGAAAACCAGAGATCTGCAGTAAGAATATACCAAGAAAAAACAAATACTTTCCAGAAGGAGATCTATGCTATGTTGCAACTAATCCAAACAACAATGATCTCAACCCATGAGGAAATTAAAAATAACTTTGAAAATATAAATGAACACATCTCCAATTTAACTTTACAACAAAAAATTCTCAGAAAATAAAAACAGAGAGTGAGCAGAAAAAACAGACAACTGAATATGAGACCAAGGAAAAAGATTTTAAAATGGAACTTAACAATAAAAGAAAGTATGACTTAACTCAGATGGAAAAAAACCTACAGGAAATACTGGACATGGAAAAGGTAACCTATACCCTAAGATTACAAAATAAGTTTGAGGACAAGAAAAAAGATTTGACAAAATGGATTCTGCCAGGAGAACTACAAGAACTTGAGAGACAAAAAAATGATAAATAAAATCAAGAAAAAAAGAAAGGAAAAGATTCTCAATGAATATGAAGGGGCGAAATCTTCCTATAAAAACATCTTACCTGTTTTGCCTTTTATACCCGCAACAACATTTTTAAGACTATGGAAAGATTCTTTGATTCAGCGAAGCATATTGATCAGGAAAAATGTTTGGGGGAAAAAAAAGGCTAAAGTGAGAATTAAAAAATTAGATGATGGGATTTATCAGAGGGAATATTTAAAAATTAAACATCTGTTTGAATATGGTTAAAGAAATAAAAAGATTTTGGATATAAATGAAGATTAGTTTAAGATGGATGAACCCCTCAAGTAACGTAGTATTTTTTTCTTTCTTTTTTCCTTTGTGTTTTGTTTTTTGACATGAGAAAGATATAATTATTGGGATAGTTTATATAAAAGAAATGTTTTCTGTTTTTTTTTTTCCTTTTTTAAGGTACGAGAAATGTAAAAGTGTTGGCATGGCTTGTATGAGAAAAAAGACTTAAATAATTAAGTGTAACTAATTTCGAGAAAATCTTAATCAGTAAGAATGCTTTGAATATTGTGGGGAAAACAAATTTAAATAAGAATTCTGTAAACAGGATCTATGAGGAGGCAATGAGAAAAGAAGCTTTATAGAAGCTCTATTATGGAAACCGGACTGGCACAGAAAGAAAGCCAGAGTTAGATTTAAAAATGTGATTTAAAACTTTACTTGACAGGTAAATAAGGCTTTAGAGATCTTGATTGAATAAAGATTAATCAAATATGTGAACTTAGTAAGAAGATGTTTTTCTGTATTAATATGCTTGTTGTGGATATAACAATTATTTGGATCAGATTTAAACTTTATTGAGTGGGTTAAAAGAATTTTTCATAGATATCGATTGATTGATAGCTTACAGATTTAAAATAGAGTAGAAATATATTTTTTGGAGTAATATTCTTATTTTTAGGAAGGATAGCTATTTTGTAATGGAAGGAGAATAAGAGGGATTTCTGATAAAAGAAGAAATGGTATTAATAAATAATAATAATAATAATAATAATAATAATAATAATAATAATAATAATAATAAAGTTGGAAGGAACTTTGGAGGTCATCTAGTTCAACCCCCTGCTTAGGCAGGAAACCCTATACCATTTCAGACAAATGGCTGTCCAGTTTCTTCTTAAAAACTTCCAGTGTTGGCGCATTCACCGCTTCTGAAGGCAGGTTGTTCCACTAATTGTAAATAGTAAAGCTTAAAAATAGGATTTGGATTTATACAGATGAAATGTTATTGATGATTGTTCTGATTGGTTAAGATACAAATAACAGACTAGGAAGGGACCTTGGAGGTCTTCTAGTCCAACCCCCTGCCCAGGCAGGAGCCCCTATACAATGTCAGGCAAATGTTTGTCCAATTTCTTCTTAAAAATTTCCAGTGTTGGAGCATTCACAACTTCTGGTGGCGAGCTGTTGCACTGGTTAATTGTTCTCACTGTCAGGAAATTTCTCCTTAGTTCTAGGTTGGGTCTCTCCTTGATCAGTTTGCAGACCACTGCTTCAGATTACATGAGAAAGGAGCAGATGCAACCACATTTGCAAAAAAATTGTCAAACGTTTGTGCATGAAAATTGAAAAGAACAACAGACAGAGGAGGACAGAAAGATGCAAGAGTTAGCCAAGATGGAGTTCTGTGTCGAAAGCCCCCAAATACGAGGAGGAAAAGAAGAAGAAAAAAATACACCCAACCTGTTCTTCCTCATTCAGGACGGAGGTCAAGTGGGAGTCTCTGGATTTGCAGAAATACTCGGCATCATGCCAGGTTTTCCTTTCATTTGCTTTTGAAACATAATAGAAATTCCAGCCAAAAAGCTTCCAGTCGTTACCGAACTTCACCCCTTTTTTGTACAGAGCTTCTGAGAGGAATTAACGCAAAGAGAAAAATGTATGTTAGCAGAATCTGCCTTGAGTGAGTTCGGTTTTTGCGTCTAACTGCGTCTGTCTATCCTCAGCGCATTAAAAACAGAATTCAGTTGGGACTCAATCCCTTCCAAACTCCAAACGCTCTTATTTCCGGCTTAGCAGAAGCCCAAGACATTTCACGCGTCCCTGGGGTGCACCTTACAACGCAGAGCACTGCGTCTTCCGTCATGCTGCTCACTAATAAGGGTCTCTCTGGGTCAGTTCCCGCACTCCTCATTTTGATGGACGGCCTCCTAAACAAATGATCGAAGAGCTAGAGCAGGCATGTCAAACTCGTGACGTCACGTGACATCGCACAACGTGTCGGGCCAGTTTTGCTATTGCTGGCAATGGGGTGGGCGCGGCTTCCATATGATGCATCCAGCCCGCGGACTGGCAGTTTGACACCCCTGAGCTAGAGGCTCAACCCATTCACATGGCCTTTATCCACATCCCTTTTCTGACTGTAGGAAAGAGTGATAGCACCAGCACTTACATACCTCTTCCCAGCGCCTTACAGCCCTCTCTGAGCGGTTTACAGAGTCAGCCTGTGGCCCCCAACAATCTGGGTCCTCATTTTACCAACCTCGCAAGGACGGAAGGCTGAGCCGACCTTGAGCCGGTTAGGATCGAACTCCCGGCAGTGGGCAGAGTCAGCCTGCAATGCTGCATTCTCACCACTGCGCCACCAGAGCCGGGAGGCTCTGCTTTGCTCTGAGCCACACGCTGGAGCCTCATCCAGCAGCTGCTACTCTTGAGGGCTAGAGCCTCCCTGCTGTTCCCTGCCAGCTCCTGGGGAGCCACAGCAGAAGAAGGCCGCTGACCTCTGGTCTGTATTGGTAACCTTCCTGAAGATAGCTGAGTGACCACTGGTGGATACTTTTACGTCCATGTCTAGTTTTTGAATCCTGCTTGAAGGTGGTGGTTCTGCAGTACAACACGCCTGGGCATCAAACGTTTGCGTTTCAGCCCGTAACTCTGACCAGAAGTGATAATGACGAATTAAGTTAACAACATCACTGAAAAAAGGGACTTATGACCATTTTCCAACTTACGACCGTTGCAGCACCCCCCGGTCACATGATCAAAATTCAGATACTTGGCAACTGACTCACATTTATGATGGTTGCACTGTCCTGGGGTCACATGATCCCCTTTTGTGACCTTCTGACAAGCAAAGTCTCTGGGGGGGGAAGCCCGATTCACTTAATGACCGTGTTGCTAATTTAAGAACTGCAGTGATTCGCTTAACACATGTGGCGAGAAAAGTCGTAAAACGGGGCAAAAACTCACTTAACGTTTTTTGCTTAGCTAGAGAAATTTGGGACTCAACTGTGGTTGTAAGGAGGAGGAGGAGGAGGAGGAAGAGAAAGAGGTAAAAGGGAGATCAAGGACAAGGAGAAAGGAGGAGAAAAAAGAAAGAAAAAAGAAGGAGGTGAAGGAGAAAGAGGGATTTCATTTTTCACTCCAGGATAAAAAGAGGGAGGGAGGGAGGGAGGGAGAAGGGGAAGAAAAGGAAAAAAAAGGAAGATTTTCTTTTTTCCAGAAAAATTATATTAAGCAAAAAATAAAGTTATAAATCTTGAGTACAGGATGCACAAATGGCATTCTTCTTTACTCGGCTGGGATAAAATGAGAACAAATAAGAGATAGGACTCTTTTCAGACAAAAAGACTTACGATACTTCTTTTTCTCTGCTCGATAGGCTTCTTCGGAGTCTTTTAAATGTTGCGGAATGTCCTCTACTATGGCTGACACCTTTAGGGCTAAAGCCAGATGTAATTAGAAGCTGATTTCCTGTCCCACACACAGAACAGACACCTGCGTGGAGAAACCCTGGCGGATTTAAAGGCTTTGGAAATGCCTCCCCCCCCCTTGAAGGTCTAGGAAAGGGCAGTGATGATCAGGAGGGTGGGATTATTTTCCAGCCTTTCTAGATTTTTTTTTAAAAAAAACTTCCCGGTCTGGCCAAACAGACCTAGAATTATCTAGAGAAGAGAATATTTGGAGCTCAAGGCTGAACAGTGGCGTCCTGGGTGGCCTCTGAGCTTGGTTATTGTTTTTGGGAGATATTCCATTCCCCAACTCGCTATCGTCTCCAGTGCTAGAGATGTTAGCTAGTTGGGTAATGAAATTTCTCCCCAAAACCCAACCAGGCTCAGAGAACATCGAGGACTCCACAGCCCCTAATCTTCAGATGGATCCCCACACAGGGGCTGCTCAAGGCTGCAGAGCTCAACCAAGGTTGCCGAAGCCCTCAGAGTCCACACTGTCCCGATGAATGGGCTTGTTGTCCCCTTGCCCATCCCTTGTCCTCAGCATCATATTCTGCTTCCTTTCGAACTGTTAGCCTTACCTGGCTTTGCTCTTGTCTCTGGCAATCAGCACAAACCCTCATTAACCACAAGCCACCTTAGACAGGTCCTTGGACTCATCCTAATTCCAGGTTGCTGACTGGGTATCCCTTGACCTCCTTGCTGGGGTCAAAAAACCCACCTGCCTTACGGAGGGAGACTTTGGGGGAAAGGGGAGAGTCACTTCCACGGTCAATAGTTGGAACAGCGAACTCTTCAGAGCCTGGGATCCGTGAAGCAGAGGCAAACACTCCACAAGGAGAAACTGCCAGGAGGTGGTTCATAACCCTCACTATGGAGGACAAACTAAGCCTGGAACTGGTGTTGGGCAAGACCCCCTTGAACGAAGGAGCACCCGTAGCCTTGTGTGCCAGACAGACTCCACACCATTCTTCCAACCTCTTCCAACCATGATGTTACTTGGCAGTCTGGGCCTTTCATTTCTTCTTCCCTGGTCTCCAAATAGGATTGTGGCCCCAAACTAGTCAGAAGTCAGGATCATCTTTTTACTTACGATTTTGGTAATACATGACGTTACGATTCCTAAGTCCAATTGACAAAGTAGTCCTCAGTTTTTTCATAGGCACATCGTAAGGACTCCAGTCTTCAGCAAGCAGTGCATTGTCTAGAGTGATAGAGACATCTAGAGGTTAAGGTTTGAAGATGCCCTCTTGATGCTTGGACCATCAGCTTTCACCAATCCAACCTCTTCTGAAGAGCTTTTGAAGAACGCCTTATTGAAAACAACATCTTTTTGAAGAGCTTTTGAAGAACACCTGGAATACCGCATCCAGCTTTGGTCCCTACATCACCCCAAAAGATGTTGAGACTTTGGAAAATGTGCAGAGAAGAGCAACTAAGATAATTCAAGGCCTGGAGTCTAAAACCTATGAAGAACGGTTGCAGAAAGGGGGCATGGTAGTCTAGAGAAAAGAAGGACCAGGAGTGACACGATGGCAGTCTTCCAATATTTGAGGGGTTGCCCCAGAGAAGAGGGAGACAAGCTATTCTCCAAAGCACCAGAAGGCAGGAGAAGAAGCAACAGATGGGAACTAATCAATTTGGAATTCAGGAGAATTTTCCTGATAGTGAGATCAGTGGAGAAGCTTGTCTTCAGAAGTTGTGGGTGTTCCAACACTGGAGGTTTTTAAGAAGGGACCTGTCTGAAGTTGTAGGGTCTCCTGCTTGAGCAGGGGGTTAGACCTCTAAGGTCCCTCAGCTCTATTCTGATTGAGTGATCTCTTATAAGTAGTATCCCTGTTAGGTAACTCAGCAAGACTAAGAAACCTATAGACGCTTGCTTCAAAATGCATTTGGGGTTCTTCCAGACCATGGCGGAACAAACGTGTAAGAGAGGGAGGGAGGGAGGGAGGGAGGGAGGGAGAGAGAGAGAGAGAGAGAGAGAGAGAGAGAGAGAGAGAGAGAGAGAGAGAGAGAGAGAGAGAGAGAGAGAGAGAGACTGGGCTCTGCTTCCTGCTAAGTTTAGCCAGAATCCTTTTTTGACACTACTTCCTCCGCCTCAACCACGAAAGAAAGGCCACCCAGCTTATTCGGCTCCCACCGACAATGTCCCGTCACAAAAAAGAACTAAACTTACATGCTTTAATTGTTAGGAATAAGATGATCAGGCAGATAACTGTAAGAAGAAAGATGCCCATCCACAGGTACTTGACCGGGACCTTTTTAATCGGGTTCTGAAACAAGTCAATCTCCTCTTCATCCGGTGGCGGCGGAGGTGGTGGAGCGGCGGGTTTCTTAGGAGCCATGGCTTGGAGGGAAAGAGGGAAAAAACGTCAGGGACATTAAGACTTCAAGAGACCAAAGCCGCACCCACAATCCTTTGCCCCATTTCTGTGCCCTTGCATGCGTCACCGCTGCCCTACAGGCAGTGCTCAACTTAACAAGAGTTCATTTAGTGTCCAAAGTTCAACAGCATTGAAAAAAAAGGGACTTATGATCCTTTTTCATGCTTACGACTGCTGTAGCACGATCCCCATGGTCACGTAATCAAAATTTGGATTCTTGGCAACTGGCCCTACCACGCTTCTAATTTCATCTCCAGGTAGCTTTTGGGTTACAGTGGCAATTGGGACTGGATTTTCCATCGCTGAAAGAGCTGGTTATAAAACGCGAATGACATGACCCACATTGCTTAGTGATCCCCCCATCCTGGTGGCCATTTATCCCCAACTATGCAGGTTGCTAGAGGTCTGCAGAATGTTTGGGGTTACCATGGCAACCAGGAGGGTGGGAGGTCTTTGCACAAATCCCTCATGCACCAGGGGGTGACTTTTCGCGGTTCAGGAGACCGTTCCTGTGTGTCACTCATTCCTCCCTCTCAGGGCTTCTGCAATGTATCTTATCCTGCTAGGGTTGATGCAGAATAGTGACCCAGGCAATTATGGGCACTTCTCGCTATGTGTAGCATCTTCACTTCATGAGCTGCTCTGATTACTCCAGGATCTTTGGGTGCAATTCAAGATGTTGATTGTCCTGGCCAATCAACAAGGAACCTTTTGGGTAATCTGTACCTCCTTGTTGATAATCTCCTTAGGTAGTTGTTGTTCTTGTCTCTTGTGTCACTTGACTTCTGCACACGTTGTCATCTGGATGGAGTGGTCCCTCTTTCCTCTGGCCTGGCTTGCTTGCTTTCTCTTCCCAGCTGAAGGCCTCCCCTGCCCTGTGACTCAAGCAGCCTGCTGATTGGCTGCTGCGGGTCCTTAGCAAAGCACAGCTGTGGATGGATTGTGATGGCAGTGCAGAGGGGGCAGCCCTGGAGAAACAGCCATTGGCGTCCGTCCCATAGTTCACACATACCTGGCCTGGCCCTGGATTGTGTGAGAGTAGAGCCTCTCTTCAAAGGGAAGGCCGAGTCAATTCTCAGTAGCTCTGGAGGCTCAGCTCTACCCCACCTTCCTCCTGAGTTGCTACGTAGCGCAAAGTGGCCACTCTGGAGAGCCTGTTTGCTGTAGGGGTTCAAGGCACCAGGCCAGAAACCGGGAGACAGAGAGTTCTAGTTCTGCCTTAGACATGAGGGCAGCTGGTGACTTTGGGCCAGTCTCTGTCTCTCAACCCCAGGAAGAAGGAGGCAAGGCAAAGGCCAAGAAAAGCATGTGGACTTCCCCATGGTTGCCAGGAGTCAAGACTGACTCAAAGCTGCATGCGCACACACACACAGAGAGAGAGAGAGAGAGAGAGAGAGAGAGAGTTTCTTTCTATCCACTGGACTTCTGCAGTCATCACTATATGTGGGGCTGTCCTTGAAGACCATTCAGGTGCTCCATTCGGTCCAGAATTCAACAGGATGATGGTGGTGGTGGTGGTGGTGGTGGTGGTGATGATGATGATAATGATGATGATGGTGATGATGGTGGTGGTGGTGATGTTATCCATTCAGTCGTGTCTGACTTTTGGTGATTCTCCGGGCCACCTCTTCCTTCCTTGCACTACTTCAGCACAATGCACAATGGCACAAATTGTGAACACAAAACACAATTGTCCAGTACACTGCCTTCCCATTGGCTTCCGGGATCAATTTATAAAACTGGGCTTGACCCTGAAAGCCCTACACGGCCTGGTCCCCACGGACCCTCTCCTGCCCCTCCGTCCTCCAGCTGAGACCCCCCAAAATCTTGGGGGAATGCGATTTATTTATGTATTTATGTATTTATTTATTTACTAAAGAAATGTAGATGGCCGCTCTACTCACTCAGAGGGACTCCAGGCACTTCCAGGCATGAAACTCCCAAATACAATGAGCCAATCAGCCTCTACTTCCTGGTGACAACATTCAGACAAGCCACCTGATGGGCTCCATGTCACCCCGTGACCTCCAGACCCTCTGGCAAAACCAAAGGCCATTTGGAAGCCTATCGAGGAGGGGGCTAGTCTAATCTCCATTGGGAGGATAGGGAGGGAGCCACCACGGAGAAGGCCCTTCTCCTTCCTTGTGCTACGGAGTGGACCTCTCGACGGAGCCGACCCACGACAACCTCTGCTGGGTCAAGGAGAGGTAACTGGGGAAAGACGGTCCTACCCATAATCTGGCCCCAAGCCATGAAGGGGCTTGAAAGGGACAGGCTGGAACTGAACCCCGAAGCAAACCCGGCAATTCTCCACCATCTGAAGACTCCAGCTGTAGATCCATTCCGCCTGGCCAAGGGTCCGTTTGCTTAAGCCACCAGGGATCGAGACAGGCAGCTGGGTGTCATCGGCACACTGACGATATCTCAGCCTTTGATGAGAGATGATCCCATCCGGCTTCACGTGGAGGTTCAACCGAAGAGGAGAAAGTACCAGACCCCACCCAGCAGGGGGCGAGGGCGGGACTTCCTGTGCCCAACTGAGAATTCAAAGTGCTGGGTGTCACCTGCAGAGCTCTCTATGGTACGGGGCCCAAACACCCACAGCCTTGTCTCCCTCTGGTGGTCTCTGCCCGTTCGGCTGGACCCCGTAGGAGGGGCATTTAAAGAAAGTCTCTGTGGGACCCAGGAAACACGCCTTTTCAGCCAGGGCACCTGCCCTCTGGACCAGCTTGCCACCAAGATCAGGATAGGCTCCATCTTGCCAGCCTTCGGGGAAATGCCGAGATCTGGCAGTTGCCCCACGGATTGGGGTCAGGGAGTTGGGAAAGGCCAGGAGACCTGACGTTATTTTGTGCGGTTTTTGAAATTCTCAGACACCATTTTTAAAAATTCTTTGTGATACATTTTAATATTTTCTTTATACAGTGATTCTTAGTTTTGAACTTTATTTGCCACCCAGAATTGCTTTGATGAGAAAGGTGGCCAGAAAGGAAGAAAGGAAGGGAGGGAAAGGAAGGAAGGAGAGAGGGAGAGAGGGGAAGGAGGGAGGGCATGAACTCATGCTGAGTTACAGTGAGGAAGGGAGGGAGGAGGAAGGAAGGAAAGAAGGAAGGAAGGAAGGAAGGAAGGAAGGAAGGAAGGAAGGAAGGAAGGAAGGAAGGAAGGAAGGAAGGAAACCATTCCTCTTGCAGTCTTCTCTAGAGGTGCACAGTCTTTGTTCTGCATTATGGGGTCTCTGGGTGGGCTGAGAGCTGGGAAAACTGAGGTCATTTTCTTAGAGCTGAGTTTGACGTCTGGAGGACTTATGGACACGTCCAGGAAGTTTTCTTGGGAAAGAGACGGATGTGGTTGGACCCTTCCTTCCCCCAGCCTGCTTTTCCAACTTCTTGTTCCAGGACCTGCGGCTGGGTATTTCCTGGCACTGTCTTCTATTTTATTTTTATTGCGGTTGTTGTTAAATTTCTGCAACACAAAATCTTTGGACTCTCCTAGCAGCTTCTAGCAAGACGTCTATGTTAACGCCTTGGCAGGCTCTGCCTTTCGAAGTGTGCCACTGGTGCACCTCAAGTTGCCAGGATGCCCTGGGCTTTCTGCTTCTTTGGAGCTCCCAGCAAGAAGGGGAGCGCAGCTATCGTCTCCCCCCAACCAAAGATCCGTGCACCCCTTCAATCTGGGGTGGTCATCCTTTTTTCCCCCAAAAAAGCTTTGGAAGAGGCACACATGGGGCAGTGAGGGAGGAAAGGTCCAGCCAGCCAGCCAGTCCGATCAGTGGAATCCACCCTGGCGACCAATGGGGTGACAGATGAGTCAGATCACCGCTCGTTCCTTCAGGAAATCTTCTCGGTAGAGATAACAGCTGACTGCTGAGCCAGGAGAGTCCCCGTCCACTCCCTCTGTGGCTTTTTCAGGGCCTGAATTAGCCTCAAGGCCAGAATTATGATGTCCCTCTGAACGCCGTCTGGCTGGCTCTGCTCTGAAAAAAGGCCACACCTGGACACGGAAAGGCCACATAAAACCAGCCTCTCTCCTGTCTCTCAGCTGGAGGAACTACGCTCGGACGAAAGAGTCCATCCACAGCCTCTTCCTGATCGGGCATAAGTGGTGGGGTTTGACTCCCCAGTGAAGATTTTCTGAGTCCATCTCATCGGCTCCGGTCAATGTGTTTGGTGAATTTGGGGCTCTTCCGCACCCAGAGTTCCTTTGCAGACCCATCTATTCAGCTGATTGCAGTCAACCTCATTCCAGTTCAGCCCTTTAGACAATGGGACAATAATTGTGCAGCCTTGCTCTCCGTCTCCAGGGCGCTCCGAGTGGCCGGGATGGCCCTGAGACCAGAACCTTGGAGAGAGAGAGGAGGGAAAAGGCCCATTTTACACCCAAGGAAGACTGAGGAGGACATGGAGAGACAGCCATCCCTGGTGGCCATGCCACTGTAAATGACGGGCAGGCAGTGCCCATCACTCAGAAACATCTCCCCTTTCTCCTGCTGCTGAAACCCCAGTCTTTCCCAATACGTTTCTCTCTCTTTTCCCCCTTTCCCAACTCAGGGAATTCAGTTCTGGGATGTCCACATGGACGCATGCCCAAAAGAGCAAAGCTCTATCTCGTGGACATGATTTCTTTGACATACACCCCTTTGCAGGTGTCCCCAGAAACGGCCATTGGACAGAATGGATCTTGTATGTCCCAGCATAGCCTCTCTGGGAAAGAGACAGCGTCACTCTGCAATCCCATTTCTGGAGACACAGTGGCCTCACGCTGACTCCCTCTCAGGTTTTCATCATCCTTGATTTTTTTTTTTAATGCAAAATGGGTAGGTTTCCCAAGTCCTTGAAATTCTCCACAACTTCCTGTGTGGACAAGACGGTTTTGTTAGAGGAGGGGCAGGGCAAAACGTTCTAGAATGTTCTGCAGGACTTTCACATGGAATTATGAAAAGGGAAGAAGAACAATCCTTGGAGGATCCAATATGAGTCAGTCACTGGGACCAAAGGTTTATTCTTCCAAGCTTTGGGATCATGCTGAAGCCCATCCTCAGGGAACTTCTCTCTCTCCAGAATATGTGCACTGGGCCGCTCGACACGTTGCATTGATATAGTTCCTGGTTGTGTGTAGCTTGTAATTGTTAATCGGGGTATTGATGGCTGGCTATTAAGTCGTTAATTGATGTCTCCTTGTGCCACTGCACCCTCAGCACCTAAGTACCTGATAATCTGATGGTAAATCAGCACTCCTATTGACTGATAAGGGGCCCAGTTCGCAGGTTTCAATCATTTCCCTGACTTTTTGTCTCTGCTCAGCCAACAATAGTAATAGTTGTGAAATTGAATGCATGTCCTTGTTTATTGCAATGTGACTGACTCATATTGGATGCTGCGACATTATCCTGGGACACGCATATTTACTTTCATATATTTACACATCCTTGTTCGTGTGTCAAAACCTTACCTGAGCAGCATAGAGCAAGGCCAGCAAGCGTGGACGTTGCTGTGGCCAGGGAAACCTATGCACGAAGCCTATGTGAGGCTCAGAAAGAGGGGTTTGTAGCTTGCCCCATCACAGGGCAGGAAAGATCCCTGCTGCGTTGGTGTTACGAGCAAAGAATGAGGGTCCTGCGGCTCCTGATGGCAGGTGACCACAGCCCCTCTGGGCCCAACCTTGGCAGACTCACTGGGCTATTAATCTGGAGCCGTCGGTCCATTCCCACTTTCCTCGACCCCCGTCGGTCAGGCCAATCCAGGCAGGCTGGGTGAGCTGCGAGGTCACATGGTTCTGCAAGGCAAAAGGAAGAGATGGAGAAGCAGTCTTGGTCTAGGCACAAAATGCATGTGGGGAACCCACCAGTCCAAGGAAGCCCTCAGCTGTGGGAGCACTGCAGTGTCCAGGTCCTCCCTTTTAAGAGGACGGTTCTGGGGGACCTTTAAAAAGGTCTGAAAAATTTGGGGAGGGGTCCTCATGTTTCTCTCTGAAGACGTTTCGGAGCTGAAGAAGCTTCTTTGGTGAGAAATGAAACGTCTTGAAAGAAAAACAAGAAAGTCCAGTTGTCTCGTGAAAGAGCGCCTTGGGGAACTTGCTTTCCTCCTTCAGGGAATCTCCCCAAAAGTGCCCCCTTCCTTCGCGCTTCTCTACCCCACTTTCCCAAGGAGGGTTCCCCTCGACTATGCCCCACGGAAGCGGCAAGAATTGCAGGGGAACCTGGAAGATGCCTGATGATCTTTGGCCCTCCCTGACTGGAGAGGCCCCCCCGGAAGCAGGCTTTGGGCACCCCCAAGTCTGCTGTTGGGGGGAGAACAACAATGGAGAAGGTGCTTTGTCTGGACTTCCTTGGAGATTTTTTCCCCCCAGAGGAAAAACCAAGAAAGTCCAGTTGCCTTTTTTGGGGGGGAAAGCACCTTTGGGGCAACCAGGACCTGGAGGATGGGGAATCTCCACAGAAAACAGTAAAGGACAGGATTTTTTGCCCTGACCGATCTTCTCGCTAAAACCTCTCTGAAAATCGGGAATGACTTTGCCACCTGTAACAGGGAAGCACCCACAGCAACCTTCGTGCCGTGCAATATCTGAGCGGAAGGAGAGCAGAAGAGCGAAGGACCCCGGAGGGAACGGAAGCAGCAGAAGAGAAACGTAACACCTGCTCTTCAGAGCTTAGGATGGAGGTCAGATGGGCCTCTCTGGACAGGCAGAAGTTCTCCGCATCGTACCAGGACTTTTTCCCCCTGGATACGTAGTAAAGGCCACTCCCAAAAGGCTGCCACTCCATCGCAGACTTTCGACTCTTCCTGAAGAGGGAATCTGCATAAAATGGGGGGGGAGAGAGAAAAAATACAAGGCAATGAGTAACTGGGGGGGAGGAACAAAAGCCCACCACCCGGGTATATCAGATGGTTTCACCGCTAGCCTCTCTGAAAGGGTCCTTGTGAGGACAAAGGGGACGATAAGGAGCAAGCGGTTCCGATTCTAAGGCACCGGAGCAAGGAAAGGAGGGCAAACGGTCACATAGAATATGTAGAGTCTCCGTTTAGGAGTTGCGCTGGGTGCCTGGCTGGGAACCGCTTCTCTGGGCAAGGCGCACCACGAGGGGCCACTTAGGATGTAAAGCACTATGAAGTGGGAAATATTGCTACTCACTGTACTTCCTTTTCTGCTCGTTGAAGTTCTTCCCGCAGTCTTTTATGTGGTCTGGCAGCTTCACTGCTTCCTCTGCGACCTTCTGGGCTAAAGGACCATAAGAGAAGTTTGTTCCTTGTCCACACAGCCTTCCGTGGCTCTTTCCATCCCGCCTTTCCGGCCCCAATGTGCGATCTCCAAAGTAGGGAAGGCTTTTTACGAGAATAATATCGGTAACCTCCTGCCCAATTGTCACAAACCACCCCTGTAGAGCTAAGAGATTGTTTTTGTTTTGAACCGACTGCAGGACTTGGGTTTGGCGAGTCTAAAGAAAAGAAGAAAAAGGGGAGACATGATAGCAGTGTTCCAGTATTTGGGGGGCTGCTACAAAGAGGAGGGGGTCCACCTATTCTCCAAAGCACCAGAGGGCAGGAGAAGAAGCAACGGATGGAAACTCATCGAAGAGAGAAGCAACCTGGAATCAAGGAAAAACTCCCTAACAGGGAGGACAATCAGCCAGTGGAACAGCTTGCCACCAGAAATTGTGGACACTTCATCAGTTTTTTAAGAAGAGACTATATAGTCACTTGTCTGAAATGTTATAGGTTCTCCTGCTCGAGCAGGGGGCTGGACTAGAAGACCTCCAAGGTCCCTTCCAGCTCTATTCTATTCTAAAAACAGGTCATTTTTGACAAAACCAACAGGGCAGCAGTGAAACGTTTTTCTTGGAGGACAACGGTGCACAACATGGAGACCCTGACAAAAATGTCCCAGCACATTTACAGAGAAAACCTAAACTTCCCTGGGCTGTCAGACTTCAGGAAAGCAGGGTGAGGGGAGCTTCTACAGCCCCTCCGCCTCTTACAGAGCCCAGGAATTGGGCCCTCCGGATCTGCAGCCCCCAGGTTTGCATCCCAGGCCTTCCCCTCCCTCCTTTGGCCTGAATGGACACATGGCAATGCTCAGAAGTGGATGCCCATTGCCTAGAGGGTATCCCACTCCCCACTCAGACTGGGAATTTGGAGAAAGGAAAGGAAAGGAAAGAAAGAAAGAAAGAAAGAAGGAAGGAAGGAAGGAAGGAAGGAAGGAAGGAAGGAAGGAAGAAAGAAAGAAAGAAAGAAAGAAAGAAAGAAAGAAAGAAAGAAAGAAAGAAAGAAAGAAAGATGCCAGGCAGAGAATATGAAAGAGAGAGAGAGAGAGAGATGATAGATGGATGAATAGATAGATAGTAGAGGTAGCTAGATGATAAAGAGAAAGAAAGAAAGAGAGGAGAAAGAAAGAAAGAAAGAAAGAAAGAAAGAAAGAAAGAAAGAAAGAAAGAAAGAAAGAAAGAAAGATGACAGGCAGAGAACATGGAAGAGAGAGAAAGAAAGAGTGAATGAGTGAGAAAGAGAGAGAGAGAGAACAGTGGAAATGTCATTCCTTGGGTCTCCAAGAGCCTCCTCTGATGTTTTCAAGGGGGGAGTTGATGCTCAACCAATCGGAAATAAACCACTTACGGTTTTCGTGCTTGAGCTTTGGACTCCTCAGGCCCACCGCCATGGTGGTCCCCAGCCTCTTCATCGACTCCTCGAGCGGATGGGGGGGTTTGCTGACCAATGCCGCATCTGTGGGGTGGGCAAAGCAGGGACAGGAGGGTTCCAGCTACCCCAGTTCAACCTCTTAGCTAGTAACCCTATGTTTAAACACCGACATGACAGCCCCATCTGTGGCACACCTGAAATCCTCTCCCCCCCCCCCGAGAAAGAGCCGGGGGAGTTTTAGAGGGAAGGTTGTGCAGAGACCCAAGTTTTGGACTTTGGTGAGAGCTTTGGGTGGAAAAAGGAAGGGTTTGGGAGAGAAATGGGGGAGCAGCTGATGGCCGCGCCAAGGCAGGCGTTATTCTACCTCTGGGACACCCGTCATCCAGGAGAAAACAAATCTCTCTGAAAAGGGGGGTATGAGCAAAAATGCACTTCTGGGGGGGGGTCCCATAGCTCTGTGGAGAGCCGTACAGGCCCCCAAATGTGTCCAAGGAAGTTGAAATGTCGAATGGGATACAAAGGGAAGGTTATTCAGGGCAAGCCTGGAGAATCACCAAGTACATCAACACTGTTCGGTCAGTGCAATGACAAGAACACACCCGCTGTTTTCTTTCTTTCGGGGGACATTCCGGCTCTGTCCATTTCTCTTCCACCAAAGAAAGATTTGGCTCATGCCCAACAGCGTCTTGCCTTCAGCGGCTTCTTGCATACCTTTTTCCTGAGATCTGGGACTCTCTCTGGGCCTTTCCTGGGAGGCCAGCAGAGTCCGTGGGAAGACGCGGACAGATCTGGCTACAAGGGGACCTGAAATCAAGCCGACTACAAGATCGGAGCTTAAATCGGATCCTTTTTGCACGTCCGGTGGGTGAAGAGTGAACTCCGGGCCATTTTTCCCCCTTTTCCTCTCTGTCTTGGGGGTGGGTGGGATTTAGGCCAAGGTGGTCTCACCCAGCGACCAAACCTGGAAGGAGGCTGGTGTCTCATGGTCAGTCACAGGTCAACGCTCGTCTTCCACATCTCTGAAGACTTGGGCTGATGGGGCTGAGAGAAGCCACCCCCTATTGAACAAAGCCCTTCGTTCACCCTCCCCCAATTTTCTGGCCACACGTCCCATGAATTGTTCACGAGACGGGGGCGGGTGAGGCCCCCTTCCCCCTTCCACCAGCTTGTGGCCAACAAAAGGCAGAAGGACAGGTCAGCGGATCAAGCAGGACTTACACAGGTAGCTGACCACCGTCAGGACCACAAGGCAGACAGTGGCCAAGGAGGCGAGCAGAATCCACAGGACGGTGGAAGAAATATTGCCGAAGGGATTCATCTGGGTTTTCTTCTCGCCTCCAGGAGCAATGATCGAAACTTGGCTTTTGGCCGGCCGGGGTCCCATGGCTTCAGGGCAGGAAGCAGAGAGGAGAGGAAGGCGGTGAAGAGACCCGGCGGCCATCATCGCCCGGAGCTAAAGCAGCCGCCAGTCCGAGGAACATTTCGCCCGGAATCACCCGTGTGTGAGTTGGCCGGCCATATACATTTGTTTAATAAATAAATGAAGGAATGGATGGATAGTCAGGCTCCTCCTGCATTTGGTCCTCTGCAGGCAGGAGGACTTGGGGGGGTGATGGGGGTGAATTTTGGTGCGGCAACACCTCCAAGAAAACACACACACAACCTTTGCAAGAAGGAGATCTTCAGGGTCTGGATAACGCTTTGGGAATGTTTAAGAAACGCCTTCAGACTTTTCTGAAAAGGGGGATCCCTCAACACCCAGGGGTCAACATCAGAGATGAATCTGGGTTGACTCAGAATGGCAAGGCGGTGGGGAGAGGGGCCACGGAGATCATGTAGTCCAACCCCCTGCCCAGCCCAGGAGTCCACTCCTCCATATCCCTGACAGAGGGCTGTCCATAACAAACCTTTTGTTTGGGATCCCCTTTAGGAGACTCTGGATCCCACTCAAGGTGTTCCCTTGCTCATCTTCTGAGCCTGTTTTCAACTCCTACAAGGTTCCTCCTCCTGTTTTCTCCTTGCCCTTTGATGCCACTTTTAGCGCCGCTCTCCTTTTCCTCATCCTCCACGGCTCAAACCGCCTGCTAGTTGGCTGCTGGGGCCCCTCGCCAGATCCACAGCCACCAGCACACCTGCAGCCGGAAGGGGAAGGGGCATTGTGACATCACGGGGGCCTTGCCCTGAGAAACGGCCCCTGGACCTCTTCTGAGAAGAGGCCACCGCTTTGCTCGTGGCTCCGCTGGCACGGGTGAAGGCGTCCCATCAAAAGAGAACTGGTCAGGCACAAGTAACCAGATCCACACGTGGCAGGATCCAATTGACCGCTTCATTGTGTTCCACCTATAGTACAGGAATCTCTCCAGAGTATCTGCCTTCCCTTGGGAACAAACAGACAAGTTTCCATGGAACCTCGGGATGATCAGTCTGAAGTCTCTTGTGACTGCGTGAGGACTCTAAGCTAGCTCCTCACTTAACCCCCCCTTTCTTTGCCTGGCTGGGCGTTTCTCAACAGAAAGTCAACAGAGCCCCTCTTTGGTGTGGTGGTCTCCTTTGCCCCAAGAAGCTGTCTGTGCTGGTGGGCAACTAAATTAGCTCTGGCAGGGAGGGGGGCCTTTCTCAGGCCAACGGCCAGGGTCACCGTCCCAAATCTGGTGCTGTGTGGATGCGTGCATTTTACAGCATTCTCCAACATGCATGTTGAGGCTAGTGGGCTGAGCCCCCCTCCCCCAGGAGGCCTGTGCGCAAAACAGGGACAGATTCCATCAACAGACACTTGATGTTCAACCAGCCTACAAACCCCTCAGAATTCAAATCTGCCGCACAGCCAACCAGCAATGGCCCCAGCCCCCAACCAGCACCTCACCTCCCAATGACGCTCACCTGGCGTGACCTCCCCATCACAAGACCCACCCCCTGAAGATGTTTCCTAGCCTGATAACAAAACGTTCAGGAACCACCCACAAGCTCGGAGGATGAACCTCCATCCTCGTACAGCAGGGGTGTCAAACTCGTCACATCACGTGATGTGTCGTGACATGACTTTTTTTCCATTGCCGGAGCTGGGGTGGGTGTGGTTTCGGCATGATGCATCCGGTCCCTGGGCCGGCAGTTTGACACCCCTGCCGTACGGAGTCCAATCCGCAAAGCGCATTCTTGCCTTATCAGATTCACCAAATAAGCCATTTGTGCTGGACAGGCGCCACTAATGGTTTATACAAACACTGGTTAGGTCGCTGCTGATGCTCTTAAGAAGCAGACCCAATGGGGGAGCTTCACAGTGGAGGTAGTTAACTAATTAAAATTCAACGCCACCTTCCCCCCCCTTCCCTTTGCGTCCGGCTCCTTTCTTTCCCATCTTGTCTCCTGATTTTGTTTGTTAATGTTTTTATTTGCTGTGTTTTTATAATGGGTGATTTTAAGTTTTTTTTCATTGGATGTGACACAGGGGGCAAAAATTTTGGAAGGAAGGAAGGAAGGAAGGAAGGAAGGAAGGAAGGAAGGAAGGAAGGAAGGAAGGAAGGAAGGAAGGAAGGAAGGAAGGAAGGAGGGTGGGAAGGAAGGAGGGAAGGAAGGAAGGAAGCAGGGAAGGGAAGGGAAGGAAAGGTTAAATACCAGAACTTAAACCTCAGGTGAGTGGGAGAGAAAGGCAATGTCAAATGAGCTTTGAGGATGCTCCAGAAATGGGAATACAGCCAACATGTCCCTTCCCAACTCCGCACCACCCAGGAAGAATTAAAACAGTTAGAAAATGCTCTTTTTTCTATAGTTATAAAATCCATTGCTTCCTTTAAGTAGTGAAATTGACTTCTCACCAATGATAAATGATTGGTCACCTGCCTTAACCATCATGACCAATATAACTGGCCAGGAAGAACAAGGGGGGAATATCCCTCACCCCTTCCTAAACCCATTCACCTTCTCTAGTTCCACAAAAGTAAAGAATGGAGCCAGTTGTGGCAGTGGTTTAGACAGGGGTCCCCAACCCTTGGACCATGGCTTGATACTGGGCTGTGGCGGGTTCGGAACCAGGCCGCAGAAGCGGCAGGCGAGCACGCACATTCCACGTGTGCGAGCGATGGGCAGCAGGAGTGAAGCAGAGTTTCATGCACACGGGAGTGCACGCCGCTTGCACACATAGAGCTGCATGCACAAACGCACACACCTGCCACTTGCACAAACCATGTCCTCTCCTCCCCCTGCTGATCCGCAAAGCTGGAAAAGTTGGAGACCACTTTGTTTAGGCTCCGAACAAGAACTGGGGAAATGTGAGGTCCCGTCCACTCTCGCACAGAAACCAGCTGGGTGAATTTGGGCCGGTCCCCCCTCCCTTTCTCTCTCAACCCAGCCCACCTCATAGGGATGGGACGTTGGGATGAAAAGGGGGAGGAAACAGATTGCCACTTTCAGCTAGGGGCAAAGTTCAAGTCAAGATGCATTTGGCTCAAGACAACCGAAGGTGCTTCCAGGTTCTCCTCCACTAGCTTGCATGGAAAAGCTCCACAGCCACCAAACAGGATCCCACGCAGGCTTTCAAGAGGGCCTCCATTCCATGCTGGGCTTGACTCTTCCAGAGGCCCTCCAGGTGTGTCCCACCGGATGTCCCTTATTGTCCTCAGCTCTCCAGTGAACCAAGAGGTTGGCTGACTCAATGAAAGGAAGGAGACTTCTCAGGAGCTTGACTGTCTACTGTATCTTCTCCCTGGAGCACTGAGAACTTAATTGGCATTAATTGATGAGCAGGTTTAGCGCCTTGGGTACCCTGGAACCTAAAAGGAAGAAGCCAGCAGATGGCATGTTCTCCACCCCGTGCCAGCCAGGTTGCACGTTCTCTCTAGCCAGTTGTTCACCTTCCACCTAGGCCAGGGGTAGGCAACCTTGGCTCGTTTATGACTCGTAGACTTCAACTCCCAGAATTCCTGAGCCAGCACGGCTCAGTTTGGAAACCTCTCCCTTTTCCCTCAGCGTGGCTGGCTCAGGAATTCTGGGAGTTGAAGTCCACGAGTCATAAAAGAGCCAAGGTTGCCTACCCCTGACCTAGGCCATCTCCCATTCTCTCTGCCATTCTCTCCTACCTGCCTTTTCATCACCTAACATCAGGTTCCAACAGAACCAGCAGTCCAGAGCCTAAACACCAACAGCATAGACCATGGTGGGATACCTTTGGCTCCCCTCCCCCTTTTTTGCTGAGAAGATAACATCAAAGGATTGTGTAGAGCAGGGGTGTCAAACTGCCGGCCCATAGGCCAGACACATCACACAGAAGCCGCGCCCACCCCATTGCCAGCAATGGCAAAATAGTCCCGATACATTGCGCGGCGTCACGTGTCTGGTGTAGAGAGAGATCCCCAACCTTTTGAGCACCAGGGACCAGTTCTGTGGAGAGAGGTTTTTCCACAGACCAAAGAGGGCATGGTTTTGTGTGCTACCTGTATCCCACGGATGGGGCTTTGCTTGTTTGTGTGGCACAGTTGCTGGTATGCCACGGCCCAGTACTGGTCCATGGACTGGGGGTTGGGCACCCCTGGTGTAGACCCTGGCATGCTTTGCAGAATGGAAAGTGTTCCAGTTTATGTACTGGGATGTCTCAAACACGATCTCTTGAAGGAGAAGACCTTCCTTCTGCAGATGATTGGAGATGAGAAGGTCCAAGTGATGCCCAAAACATGACACCCAGATGCCTAGATGCCTACCACAATGCACACAAGGTGCATCCTTTTGTCTAATGACTGGGACAGGAAAGCTTGGGCTCACATCAAGATGATGCTCAGCATTAAATGAATACATTGGGTTAGGTCCACCTATGACCCATAAGTTAGTCAATCGCATTTCAGTCTGTCTGGAGGAACCCGGTACACAGCCCATTTGTGCTATGAATCAGGACCAGTTCAGGTTGCTTTGGGCAGCGTGTCTTGAAAACATGCGTGATGCTTAGGAGGTGGTTGAACGAGGTCCGGCCTTGGTTGCAGAGCTTATATATGACATCAGCCTTGCGGCTATTCTTTTCTTCCAGGAGGCAAGGACAAGAAGAGAGCTTTCATTATTTTACTGTTTCAGATGGAGAAAAACAAAAACTGTGTTCACATCTAGGGTGGCTTCAAGTATTAGGGTTGGCTTAAATATTCTAAATCTTCCATCACTATGATCTCCTTACAAACCCATTGCTTAAGTGTGTGGCAATTGTCATCCTTCCAGTTAAATACGCCAGAGGAAGGGCTTATGTAAGCGCAGTCTCGCTCCATTTCTCCATTCTTCTTCAGGATGGTAGGACTCCCAACATCCCAGAACCTGGGAGAAAGAAAGGAGAGTGTAAGACCTAGCTTCACGCAGAGGGTAGAACAGGAGTCCTCAATCCCCCAGGGCCGCGACCCGTTTAGAATCGGGCCACAGAAGTGATGGGCAAGCGTGCATGCGCAGCTCCACTTGCATGCCCGTGGAAAGCCCGCCACTTGCACAAATGGAGATGTCAACGCTGCTAACATTGGATGTTCTTGGTTTGACAACATTTGGAGATGCAGCCATTTTCCTTCGTATGTGTTACTCTTAGAATTAGAGTTAGAATTAGATGATACTGGGGGGGGGAGGGGAAGGAATTTGTATGGGAGTTAGTTAGACATAACAATATTATAATAGTGTGAGAACCAAGGTTTTTTGAAATATGAGATGATAAGAAATGGAGGGTTGGAGAACAGGAGGGAAAGCCTGCATTTCAAGCTAATTGGGGAATGTGATTTATGACTGTTAATTGGAGGAGGGGATTGTGCTTTGTTATTATGTGCTCAGGGGAGGGGAATTCAGACTTTGCCTTCGATTATTGTTAGTGCCGATGCTATGCTACTCAATAAATATTCTTTTACATAAACAATGCCTCGAAGTTCTTCGAAGAGTTTCATTTGTCGGAACCATGACATTACGCCAAAATCTGAATTCCCCTCCCGTGAGGATATAGTATCAAGCACAATTCATCCCAAAATTTCCATGGGTAAGTAAGACAGTTGTTAAGTAAATTTTACCCCATTTTTTTTCTTTCCCAGTTGTTAAGTGAATCACTCCAGTTGTTAACTTAGTCATGGGGTTGTTAAGTGAATCTGGCTTCCCCATTGCTTGTCAGAACATCATCAAAGAGGATCATGTGACCATGGGACGTTGCAACCATCATAAATACAAATCAGTTGCCAAGCGTCTGTATTTTGATCACGTGACCGCGGGGATGCTGCAACGGTCATAAGTGTGAAAAATGGTCATGAGTCCCATTTTTCGGACCTGTTGTAACTTCAAACGGTCACTAAATGAACTGTTGTTAAGTCAAGGACTACCTGTACTGCGATTTTAATCTTTTCCGTATGGTAGGAAACTGCAGCTCTGACTTACACGGCAAGCAGCCTTACTTGAAGAGTGCCGCCAAAAGAGCCCACAAAACTGTGTTTCCTCTCCATCTAGTCTGCCTCAAATTGTTGGAGAGAGGCTGTGTTGCCAGTCAGGAGGAGGAGTCAAGTGCAGGACCTGTCTGGAATCCCTACATA
Source organism: Crotalus tigris (assembly GCF_016545835.1). Taxonomy (NCBI): domain Eukaryota; kingdom Metazoa; phylum Chordata; class Lepidosauria; order Squamata; family Viperidae; genus Crotalus; species Crotalus tigris. Next base: position 28,009 of record NW_024100685.1, read on the forward strand.
GACACAAAGGGCAAGGTCCAACCCTCCTTGAATACCATTGAACCTTATCTAGTCTTAAGCGGTCTGAGAAGATGCCTGAGAAGTACGCAAGAGAAGAATTACTACTACTACAGTCGTGTTGAGAACACCGAAGCACTTCCAGGTGGACATCACTGTTGCTCAAGGGACGCCCAGTTGGGGGCTCCTTTCATGTCCCCATTAAATCGCCACTAAGGTGGTACCCATCTATCTACTCGCGGCCGCCCACTTTTGAACGGCTGGGTTGGCAGGAGCAGAAGCTCATCCCGGATCGCGGCAGCAACAGAGTTTCAAACGCGAGCCTGCCACTCGCCAGCCCAGCGTCCTAACTTCATAAGCCACCGCACTCTTCCAATAAAGTAGCTCGTTTGAACCCTTCCCGTGTGGCCCTGATTGTTCACGCCTGACACAGGTTTAGTGATCCGCTGCAGGAAGCCCCAGGGGTGGAGTGTGTGGTTGCAGACTCACTGTATTGTTAATCTGGACCCATCGGACCACTGCCAGATGCCCTCATCATTTTCATCGCTTAGACCAATCCAGGCAGACTCATTGAACTGCAAAGAGACGAACTTCTGCCAAAAAAGGAGAGAAGGAGCAGCTTCACAGGGTGGGAATGCCACGTTTGACAAAATGCCCAAAATTAACAATAAGCTGCTCATATTCCTTTGCCAAAAAAAGCCGTGAGGAGGAATCAATATTTGTACATCCAGCAGGAACAAACTGGACTTTTTGAAATCATCTCTATAGAATGCGCGCTCTCTCTCTCTCTCTCTCTCTCTCTCTCTCTCTCTCTCCCTCCCTCCCTCCCTCCCTCCCTTCCCTCTCCTCTCTCTCTCTCTCTCTCTCTCTCTCTCCCTCCTCTCTCTCTCTCTCTCTCTCTCCTCTCCCTCTCTCTCTCTCTCTCTCTCTCTCTCTCTCTCTCTCTCTCTCTCTTTCTTTCTCTGTGAAAGAGATTGAGGTCAAGCATGAGAGAACATAGTGCTCCTTCATTGGTAACATAGTCCTCATTTAGTGTTCACAACTGACGCCAGCAATTCAATCACTTATCAAAGTGGTTGTTAAGTAGGAAACCACGTGACCATGATTGTGCCTTTTGGCTTGAAACTGAAAAGAGTAACGATCAGTTTCACATCTTTGGCTTACGTTCACCTCCTAATCGCTCTCTGGCCTTTTGAAATGCTCGCTACAGTTCTGGACCATTAACAAGAAGGGAATTAATGTTTGTAGATACATTCATTGCAGAGAAAGGGATTAGAAGAGAGTAAGCAGGCCCACAATGGGAATACTGGATACACTGAAAGCAATGTGCTCGTGCTGACCATGGCAAACATGGCTGGCTGCTTACTGGGTGTCTGCTTACTCTTTTCTAATTTCTTCATCTTCAATCTCTCCACTCAGGGGATGGGGGGGGGGGGAATGGAAGGGAAAATGTGTGAGACACAGAACATAAAAGCAAACTAATTGGAATGGTGATCATGTGACTGAGGAATCATGCAATTGTTGTGAACGGTTGTAAATTGGTTATAAAGTTATTTCTTCAGCACTGACATCTCTTCAACCAATTGCTGGAGATTGGTAAGCAAGGACAAATTGAATAGTGATGTAGATAGAGAGGAAGGGAACGGGCATTAATAGAAAGCAATTGTCCCTTTTTCCGATCTTTCAGTAGGCACATCCTATGTACTAAACTTTGACAATTTCAATTCAAGAATAGAGCTGGAAGGGACCTTGGAGGTCTTCTAATCCAACCCCCTGCTCAAGCAGGTGACCCTAGACCAGGGGTAGGGAACCTTGGCTCTTTTATGACTTGTGGACTTCAACTCCCAGAATTCTGAGTCAGCATGGCTGGTTCAGGAATTCTGGGTATTGAAGTCCACAAGTCATAAAAGAGCTAAGGTTGCCTACCCCTGCCCTAGACCATTTCAGACAGATGGCTATCCAATCTCTTCTTAAAAACCTCCAGTCATGGAGCATCCGCAACATCTAGAGACAAGACGTTCCACTGGTTAATTGTTCTCACTATTAGGAAGTTTCTCATTAATTACAGGTTGCTTTTCTTTTTGATTAGTTTCCATCGTTTCTTGTCCCACGTCCTGCTGCTTTGGAAAATAAGTGGACCCTCTCCTCTTCTTTGTGGCAGCCCCTCAAATACTGGAACACTGCCATCCTGTCACCCCTATTTCTTCTTTTCTCGAGACTAGACACACCCAAATCCTGCAACCGTTCTTTGTATATTTTAGTCTCTAGGCCTTCAGATCACCTTAGTTCTTCTTCTCTGTACTTTTTCCAAAGTCTTAACATCTTTTTTGCAATGTGGGGACCAAAACTGGATGCGGCATTCCAGGTGTTGCCTTACTAAGGCTTTACAAAGCGGCACTAACACTTCACGTGATTTTGATTCTATGCTCCTGTTTATACAATTAACCAGTGGATCAACCTGCCTCCAAAAGCGGTGAATGCTCCAACACTGGAAGTTTTAAAGAAGAGACAGGACCGCCATTTGTCTGAAATAGTATAGGGTTTCCTGCCTGAGCAGGGGGTTGGACTAGATGACCTCCAAGGTCCCTTCCAACTTTACTATTATTATTATTATTATACCACCAAGGATTGTATTATTCTGAATTCTAAATTCCCCGTTCTGATCTTCTAATTGAAAAGCCTCCATAATTTGCCATGGATAACTCGGGTCATACTTTTGGAAGACTTCAAATTCCTCGAAGGAGCTTCAGTGTCTAGGCAGGGACATGGAACCTCAGTTGAAAGGGATCTTAGAGTCATCTAGAGCAGGGGTGGGCAACCTTGGCTCTTTTATGACTCGTGGACTTCAACTCCCAGAATTCTTGAGCCAGCCATGCTGAGGGGAAAGGGAGAGGTTTCCAAGCTGAGCCAGGCTGGCTCAGGAATTCTGGGAGTTGAAGTCCATGAGTCATAAAGCGGCCTAGGCCAGAGGCAGGCAACCTTGGCTCTTTTATGACTCGTGGACTTCAACTCCCAGAATTCCTGAGCCAGCCGTGCTGAGGGGAAAGGGAGAGGTTTCCAAGCTGAGCCATGCTGGCTCAGGAATTCTGGGAGTTGAAGTCCACGAGTCATAAAAGAGCCACGGTTGCCTACCCCTGGGCTAGGTCAACCCCCTTCTCAAGACCTATCTCACCATCATCCTTTTCTCCAGGAAAAACAAAAGCCACCATTACAGGTGGGCAGCCTGTTCTGATGGGACTGCATCTATCCTGACCATATTTCTCCACAGATAGGAAGGGCTGAGTCAGTCCTTGCAAATCGTTTGCCCAGAGACGTGAATGCAAAATCCCGGGGGATTTAATACAGTTGAGGCAGCTGCTCAAGAAACTCTAGAGGTGAGTCAGAAAAGGGGGGGGAAAAAACAACGAATGAAACCTGTTCCTCGTCATTTAAGATGGAGACCATGTGGGAATCTCTGGAGAGGCAGAAGTTCTGAGCGTCGTACCAGGTCTTTCTACCGATCGATATGTAGTAGAGGTTCTTCCCAAAAAGCGTCCAGTGAGTGGCAGCCTTTACCGAGCCTTTCTTAAAGATGGATTCTAAGGAAAAGCAGAGATGGGAAAGGATGGCTGGCATCCACGTCACACAATCAGTGTGTTCTTCAGCAGAGGGGAGGGGAGGAGGAGAGGGGAGGAGGAGAGAGGGGAGGGGAGGGGAGGAGTGGGAAGGAGAGGAGAGGGGTGGAGAAGGGAGGGGAGGGGAGGAGGGGGGAGGGGAGGGGAGGAGAGGGAGATGAGAAGAGAGGAGAAGAGAAGGTCGGAGAGGGGAGGGAGAGGAGAGGAGAGGGTAGGAGAGGAGGGGAAGGGAGGAGAGAGGAGGGGAGGACAGGAGAGGAGAGGGAAAGAGAGGAGAGAAGAAGAGAGGGAAAGGAGAGGAGAGGAGAAGAGAGGGTAGGAGAGGAGAGGAGGAGAAGAGAGGGAGAGGAGAAGAGAGGGAGAGGAGAAGAGAGGGTAGGAGAGGATGTCTGCCTGCCTGTTAGTTGTTTTTTAATCTAATCGATGCACACCACCCAGAATCACGTTTGGTGAGGTAGGTGGGCTAAATAAATTAGATAGATAAATGATAGATGATAGCTAAATAGATGATAGACAGATAGGAGAGAGACTTGATTACGATGATAGATATGACAGATAATAGATAATGACGTATAGTAGATAAATGAGAGAGACAGACACAGACTGAGAGAGAAATAGATATACAGATGAGAGAGAGAGAGAGAGAGAGAGAGAGAGAGAGAGAATAGATGGGGGTGGGGCATGTTCAGATTGACCGTGGCCTATTTTTCAGCACATTTTAACTCAGACTCTCTCTGAGCTTTTCCTCCCCTGAGATTAAACACCAATCAAGCCAGGGTCCTTGGCCTGATAAGCTACGTCCCCATTCTGCACCCGCCTCCCCGAGCAAGGGTTGTATCTCTTAGCACGACACCCCCCCCCAGGCTGTGCACTGTCCCACCGTCCTGCTCTGCTCCTCTGGCCTGCCCATCGCTAGAAATTGGAGGGGGGATGAGGATGGGGGGCACTGAGGGAAATTGGTGGAGGGAGCAGGGAGCAGGCAGGGAGTGGGAGGGGGCCCAAGGCTTCCCTGTGACGCTCACGGGGCTCAGCGGGGGCACCCAGGGAACCTTGTTTTGCAGCAAAAGTCATCAAAGCTCATAAGGGCCGGCCAGGGACTGCATCCCCAAGGCTGCTTTGGCATCCTAGGCAGAAACGTGGCTACTTACGATACTTGTTCTTCTTCTCCAGATAAGCCTTTTCTGTATCTTCCTGGTAGTTTGGCAGCTGAATCACCTCCTCCGCAGTGCCCATATCTGAAATAGACAGACAGACTGACAGACTGACAGACATGAGAGAGAGAGAGAGAGAGAGAGAGAGAGAGAGAGAGAGAGAGAGAGAGAGAGGGAGGGAGGGAGGGAGGGAGGGAGGGAGTTAGGGATGATAGGTGATTGATAGATAGCTACAGATGATATATAGATAAAGATAGATAGATAGATAGATAGATAGATAGATAGATAGATAGATAGATAGATAGATAGATAGATAGATAGATAATGATAGGTAGATGATGATAGATAAATAGATAGACAGAGATGGATAGATATGATAGATAGATTAGATAGAAAAGATTAGATAGAAACGGATAAATAGAAATAGATAGATAGATTGATAGATTGATGGATGATAGATAGATAGATAGATAGATAGATAGATAGATAGATAGATAGATAGATAGATAGATAGATAGATAGATGAAGGGAGGAAGGGATGATAGGTGATTGATAACTACAGATGATAGATAGATGTATGATAGATGGTTGATAGATAGATGTTAGATAGATAGATAGATAGATAGATAGATAGATAGATAGATAGATAGATAGATAGATAGATATAGAGAGGGAGGGAGGGAGGGATGATAGGTGATTGATAGCTACAGATGATAGATAGATAGATAGATAGATAGATAGATAGATAGATAGATAGATAGATAGATAGACAGATTCTCACCTGTCTCCAAATGGGGAGCTGAGCCCAGCCCAGGGGACTGGACTCTTCCGTCTCAACTTACCGCTTAGAGCACTGATGGCCGGTTTCCTTAAGGCGTTGGACATGGTCCTCCTAATGGAATTCATGGGTTCTATGTAAGGACTGGGGGGCGCATTAAGCAACTTAATATCTAAAGCGAAGACAGGAGAAAGGAGAAAGAATGCAAAATATTAAGGATTTTATGTACAAATCGACCGAAAAACAGTTTGGGATGTTATGTCACTACATCGGGGTGGGAAGCAACAGCCCTTTTATGAACTGGTGGACTTCCAGAATTCCTGAGTCCGCCATGCTGGAGTGGACACCAAATGAATGGTTGTTAAATTGAGGATTATCAGACTGGGAGAGGTCAACATACATACCGACCCCAAAGAGAGGAAACGCAGCTGATCATGCAGCCATCGTACAGCATCTCTAATTTTCCATGCTACCATCATGCTTATGACATCCAGCACCGATTAGAGCAGGGGTTATCAACCTGTGGGTCGGGACCCCATTTGGGGTCAAACGACCATTTCACGGGGGCCGCCAAGGCTGTCCACCATTTTTTCCCCTTTTCTTTGGTCACACCCCTGGCACCCGGTGATGTATAAGTGGTTGAGGGGGTCACCACAACATGGGGAACTATATCATGGGGTCGCGGCATTAGAAAGATTGAGAACCACTGGTCTATGGGGTTATTATTATTATCATTATTTAATTATTAATAATTATTAATTATCATTATTGCTTTATTAATTATTATTGCTTTATTAATTATTATTAATACTTTATTAATTATTATTGCTTTATTATTAATTATTATTATTACTTTACTATTATTATTAATTTTAGTAGTAGTAGTAGTAGTTGTTGTTGTTAAGCCATCCAGAATCACTGAAAGCGAGTGGGCAGCCATATAAAATTTCTAAACAAATAAAATCTGGACCCCAGGAGTTAAGAGGAGAGAAACGAGATACATCCCTCCTCGCCCTGATGGTGCTGCACATTACTATACAACTGCCAGGTTTTGCACCTGTACGTAAGAAAGCGGCGCTGAACTATGCCCTTCCCAGCCACAACTCTCATGGCTACTTCATCCCTTCCTCCCCAGAGAGAGGTGGGGGGGTGGGGGGAGAGAACTATCTGCAGCCCTAGAAGCTCTCCCCAAGCCTTTCGTTTCCTTGGGGCTGGCCGAGTTGCAAGCCAAGCCATCTCTGCAAAAACAAAAACACTCTCCCCTGTCTGCCCCCCCCCCACTCCTCCATTTAATAACTTGGGCCCCGTCTTGCTCTGCCTGGCTTGTCAGAACCATGGTCAGATAGGTAGGTAGGTAGGTAAGCAGGCAGGCAGGCAGGCAAACAGACAGACAGAGAAGACAACACAAGGCAACACAAGTCAACACAAGACAAACATGGATGGATGGATGATGCATGGATGGATGGATGGATGGATGATTGGTGGAGAGAAAGATAGACAGACAGATACAGACAAACAGATATGGATGGATGATAGATAGGTGGATAGATAGGTAGGTAGGCAGGCAGGCAGGCAAGCAGGCAGGCAGGCAGGCAGGCAGGCAAGCAGACAAGACAAGATAGACAAGACAGACATGGATGGATGGATGGATGGATGGATGGATGATAGGTGGAGAGAAAGATAGACAGATATGGATAGATGATAGATAGGTGGATAGATGTATGTATGTATGTATCGATGGATGGATGGATAGATAGATAGATAGATAGATAGATAGATAGATAGATAGATAGATAGATAGTTGGATAGATAGGTATGTAGGTACATAGGTAGGTAGGCAGGCAGGCAGGCAGACAGACAAGACAAGACAGGGATGGATAGATGGATGGATGATAGGTGGAGAGAAAGATAGATACAAACAGATATGGATGGATGATAGATAGTAGCTAGATAGATAGACAGACAGACAGACAGAGAGATAGATAGTTGGATAGATAGGTATGTAGGTACATAGGTAGGCAGGCAGGCAGGCAGGCAGACAGACAAGACAAGACAGGGATGGATAGATGGATGGATGATAGGTGGAGAGAAAGATAGATACAGACAAACAGATATGGATGGATGATAGATAGTAGCTAGATAGATAGACAGACAGACAGACAGACAGAGAGATAGATAGTTGGATAGATAGGTATGTAGGTACATAGGTAGGCAGGCAGGCAGACAGACAAGAGAAAGACAGGGATGGATAGATGGATGGATGGATGGATGATAGGTGGAGAGAAAGATAGATACAGACAAACAGATATGGATGGATGATAGATAGTAGATAGATAGATAGATAGATAGATAGATAGATAGATAGATAGATAGATAGATAGATAGATAGATAGACAGACAGACAGATGGATAACCTTTATTGTCATTTTTTTTACTGTGGGCACAATGGCACACATTAAGAATGAAATTTAGTTGCTTGCTCTCAAAGTGTACACATACATAACACACATTTAAATATACTTTATACAACATATGAATAGACCCTACACCATTACATATCAGTAACATATAAATATTAATCCCTGCCCATCTTGAATACATTACGGAAGGAGGAAGCTTTAGAGTTCACAAGGTTGATGCTCTATGGAACAAAACTGTGGCTGAATCTGGGTGTTCTGCTTCAGAGACCACGAAGCCCCCTCCTCCCGGAAGGTAACAAGAAAAACAGATCGTGGAGAGGACGTGTAGCGTGTCAGAGAGTCCTGCAGACCCTGCTCAAGCATTGCTTCTATGCCATGTCCTGGATGGATGGAAGGGAGGGAACTGACAATAATCTTTTCTGCTGTCCTCACCACTCTCTGCACCGCCTTCCTGTCCGAAGCAGGGGTGCTTCCAAACCAGACTGTGAGCCCTCCAATTGATCAGAAAGTGCAGACCCTATAAAAAAAAAATTGCACCGCACGCTGCCCACCCCACAGCACCCTGCGATCGCCCCCGCCCATCGCACGCTGGGGTCTATTTGTCCGGTGCAACCAAAGGCCTGGGTCAAACAATGCCTGGGTAAATGAGCAAGGACGAAGGACCAGGGGCCGTGGAGAATGGCCGGGGAAGGGCCAGTGGAGGAGGAAAGCTGGCTGTAAATCGGCAGTGGCTGGGGGCGAAGGGGATGCATCCAGGGCTGGGAGCCTAAACGTCCCATTCTGGACAGGGAGGCGTCTGTTTGAATTACCGGTAGCCCTCAAATTACAACAGTTCATTTAGTGACCAAAGTTACAAGGGCGCTGGGAAAAAAAGGCAGCTTCTGACCGTTTTACACGCTTACAAGCGTTGCAGCGTCCCCACAGCCACATGATCAAAATCCGGACGCTCGGCAATTGGCATGTACTTATTTATTTATTTATTTATGAGACTTATATACCGCTTTTAAGTGCAAGCACTCTCTAAGCGGTGTACACCAGTAAGCAATGTATATATATATATATTTATATTGCCCCCAACAATCTGGGTCCTCATTTTACCTACCCCGGAAGGATGGAAGGCTGAGTCAACCTTGAGCCGGTGAGATTTGAACCACTGACCTGCTGAACACAGTCAGCTAAAGTGGCCTGCAGTACTGCACTCTAACTGCTGCACCACCTCGGCTCTAATGAGGGTTTCTGTGTCCCGGGGACACATGACTCCCTTTTTTGTCACCTTCTGAAAGGCAAAGTCAACGGGGAAGCTGGGTTCACTTAACCACCATGTGACTCACTTAACAACTGCAATGAAGGTCATTAAATGGGGCAAGATTCAGCCAATGGGTCACTTAGTAAGGCAAATTTTGGGCTCAGTGGTGGTTGCAAGTACTCAGGCTTTTTGATTGACCCCCTCCCTCAAATCTCATTGATAAGGCTGTTTATCAAGAGGGCTGCTAAACAAAGAAGGTCAGAGATGTAAAACCAGGCTGGAAGGAGGCATCAAATGTGGACTTAGCTTAGAGTCCTTACGCAGCCACAAAAGGCGTCACCTTGTTCAATGAAAGCTTATCTGGTTGTTCCCGGGAGAATGCAGAATAACAGACTTGGAAGGGACCTTGGAGGTCTTCTAGTCCAACCCCCTGCGCTCTCTCTCTCTCCCCCCCCATTAAAAACCACAACTCACAAGCAAGGGGAACCTCCTGTTTTCATGCAAAAACCAGGATGAGTTGGAAGGGATCTTGGAAGTCTTCTAGTCTGACCCCCCCCCCGCTCAAGTAGGGGACGGTATACCATTTCAGACAAATAACAGTCCAATCGCTCCTTAAAAACCTCCGATGATGGACAGCCCACAACTTCTGGAGGCAATGAACAACTCCATTGGTTGATTGTCTTCACTGTTAGGAAGTTTCTCCTTAATTCCAAGTTGCTTCTCTCCTTGATGGGTTTCCACCGTTTCTTGTCTTGCTTTACGACCACAATAGAGCCCCACATTTCTGTCACTAAGTGAAATGTTCGTTACGTGAGTTTTGCCCCACTTTATGACCTCCCTTGCCACAGGTGCTGTGGTTGTTAAGTGAATCTGGCTTCTGCTGATCAGGTTACAAAAAGTGACCCCGGGACATGGCGACCATCATAAGTACGAGTCAGTCGCCAAGCGTCTGAATGTTGATCACGTGACCACGGGGATGCCGCAACCGTCGTTAAGTGTGGAAAAACGGTCATTACTGCCGTGGTACTTTTGAACGGTCCCTAAATAGACTGTTGTAGGCCGAGGACGACCTGCAGAGAACTTACAGGCAACCGTCGCTGCGATGAAGACGACGAAGCAGAAGACTCCAAACAGTCTGATCACCCGCCATTTCACCTCTGGGGGAATCGCTTTGAATTTGGGCACGTGGATCACTTCCTCGCCTTCGGCTGGAGGCGGAGGAGGCGGTGGCGCAGCTGGTTTTTTCGGGGCCATGGCTGGGGAGAAAAGGAGGAGGAGGAGGAGGAGGGGGAGAGGAGGAAAAGAAGGAGAAGAGAGAAGGAGGAAAAGGAGAAGGAGAAGGAGGAGGAGAAGGAGACGGAGAGGAGGAGGAGGAGGAGAAGGAGACGGAGAGGAGGAGGAAAAGGAGAAGGAGGAGGCGAAGGAGGAGAAGGAGACGGAGAGGAGGAGGAGGAAAAGGAGAAGGAGGAGGAAAAGGAGAGGAGGAGGAAAAGGAGAAGGAGGAGGAGAAGAGAGGAGGAAAAGAAGGAGAAGAAGAAGAAGAGGAGAAGGAGGAGGAAGAGGAGGAAAAGAAGGAGGAGGAGGAAGAAGAGGAGGTGGAAAAGAAGGAGAAGGAGGAGAAGAAGACACGGTCACAAAGAAGGCTGAGCAAGAGACAGTCAACCCGCTCCCTCCAGGCCCCCCCCTCCCCCCGCCCAGCCGGCTCCCTCTCAGTCCAGGCCTTCCTGCATTTTGGGAAAACATCTGGGCAGGTGGGATGCTGGCACATGCTGGGGGGCAGCAGGGAATCAAAAGGAAGGGGCCGCGCTGACCCCCTGGACCAGTTCTCTCCTGCGGCAGCCCTGGGAATAGCACCAGACAGCCCTGCCTCTGACCCACAATTCGGGAGGTGGAAGGAAGCAGCCCTGAGGAAGACGCAAGCAAGAACCCGCCTTCTGATCCACCCACCTGCCTTCTGGCCCTAGAGAGCAGGGCAGGCAGTCTGCCTCAGGGGTCTTGTAGTCCAACCCCCCCCCCCCCGCTTCTGAAGCGGGTGACCCGCCAGGACCATTCCGGACAAACGTCGTCCAGTCCCTTCTTAAAAGCCTTCAGTGTTGAGTTCTCACGGTTAAGAAATTTCTCTATTAGGAAATATTTGTATATTTCCTGGAAATTTTCTATATGCCTGTTAGATACTGCATTGTATATTATGGGACGGAGGGAGGGAGGAAAGAGAGAGAAAGAGAAAGAGAGAGAGGAAGGAAGGAAGGAAAGGAAGGAAGGAAGAGGGAAGGGAGGGAGGGAGGGAGAGAAGAAAGGAAGAAAGAAAAAGAAAGAAAAAGAAAGAAAGAAAGGGAAGGAAGGAAGGAAAGAAAGGGGAGGAAGGAAGGAAAGAGGGAAGGAAAGAAAAAAAGGGAACAAAGGAAGGAAAGAAGGAAAGAGAAAGAAAGAAAGAGGAGAGGGAGGAAGGACGGAAGGAAGGAAAGAAAGAAAAAGGAAAGAAAGAAAGGGAAGGAAGGAAGGACGGAAGGAAGGAAAGAGAAAAAGGAAAGAAAGGGAAGGAAGGAAGGAAAGAAGGAAAGAAAGAAAGAAAGGAAGGAAGGAAGGAAGGAAGGAAGGAAGGAAGGAAGGAAGGAAGGAAGGAAGGAAGGAAGGATAGATGGATCAGCCTTCTGGAGTCAAAAAATGCAGATGACGAACTCCTTTTATGTCTCCTCCACATGGGACACATCAGAGAAGGAAGCAGGGGGTTGACCAGGGGTCTACAGCCACCATCTTGACCCTCACGGACATGCCCGATATGGGTCTCCCCCCTCCATAGGAGGTGGTGGGGAAATGTCTCCAGAAACCATTCAAGGACGAAGCATAAACATCCGCAGGAAGCCCTGCACGCGTGCTCTGAAAGCTACTGAAAACATTTTCCCACCTTCAGCCATCCTCACCACACAGGAAGGAAGATGCCACCACCCCTTGGATGTGGCCAAGCTGCAGCAGGACAACTCCAGAGCCTGCTGGAGAAGACTTGGAGCAGCGCAGAGGGGAGACACCAGCAGGGTCTCCCTCCTGTCCCAAGCATCCACCTTCAAACACAACGAGAAGATTGTGGGACAGGCGCTCCCGGGTCCTGCTGGTTGCTTCGAGGCGAAGCCAGAGAGGGACGTTGGCATTGTAGACCCCGAGGTCATCTCAGTAGACCTTCAGAAGACCGATCCAAGACAGCTGGCTCATCTGTGGCTTGGAGACCAAGACACCCCAGAAGTAGACGCCCAACTGAAGTCAAAGCTGCTACCATATCTTATCTGACTTTGCCGGGGCTTAAAATTGGAAATCTGCTTTTTAAGGATGAAATCCTTCAAGATACCATATAACAGGAGCCTTCAAACTTGGCCCTTTGAAAACTTGTGGACTTCAACTCCCAGAATTCCTCAGCCAGGCACGCTGGCTGAGAAATTCTGGGAGTTGAAGTCCACTCCTCCTAAAGTCTGTATCAGGGGTTTTCAAACTTGGCCCTTTGATGACTCGTGGACTTCAACTCCCAGCTAGCTGAGGAATTCTGGGAGTTGAAGTCCATTCCTCTTAAAGCCTATATCAGGGGTCTTCAAACTTGGCCCTTTGATGACTTGTGGACTTCAACTTCCAGAATTCCTCAGCCAGGGACGCTGGCTGAGGAATTCTGGGAGTTGAAGTCTACTCCTCTTAAGGTCTATATCAGGGGTCTTCAAACTTGGCCCTTTGATGACTCGTGGACTTCAACTTCCAGCATTCCTCAGCCAGGCACGCGTGCCTGGCTGAGGAATTCTGGGAATTGAAGTCCACAAGTCATCAAAGGGCCAGGTTTGAAGACCCCTGCCGTACAAGGTCAAAAACCTTTGGAAATAAGAGATTTTTTTAAAGCCCCCCCCCTCAATTTTTTACCTGCTACTTGTGGTTTCTGTTAAAAGTCCAACGCTATTGTTCACTTATGTTTACTGTCTTCTTCTCCTGTGCTGCTGAATCTTGAGCAAAGTTTTTGTTGGGGATTTTCATTGCTCTCCCCTGCTTCTTCCACCCGCTTGGTCTTCTTGGTAGTCCTCACTTGGGGGGCACCCAACAGCCCTTGACTCAGGCCGCTTGCTGATTGGCTGCTGGGGGTCCTCAGCAAAGCATTCACAATCCCCAGCAAACCTGCAGCTGAAGGGAAAGTGGGATTGTGACCTCATTGGATGGGAGGAGAAGGACACACACACACTGGGTCTTGCATCCAGCTTGGATCACCACGATATTAAAAAAATAAATAAAAAATGTTGAGACTCTACAACAGGGGTGCCGCGGGGCGGTTGCATCGTGCACCACAGCTCCAGCAAAGCAAGAAAAGTTGTGAACATTCACGATACATCATGACATGGCAAATTTGACACCCATGCTCTAGAAAGAGTGCAGAGAAGAGCAACAAAGATGATCAGGGGACTGGAGGCTGAAACATATGAAGAACAATTGCAGGAATTGGGTATGTCTAGTAGTTTAATGAAGAGAAGGACAAGGGGGGACAGGATAGCAGCCTTCCAGTATCTCAGGGGCTGCCCCAAAGAAGAGGGAGTCAAGCTATTCTCCAAAGTCCCTGAAGGCAGGACAAGAAGCAACGGATGGAAACTAATCAAGCAGAGAAGCAACCTGGAACTAAGGAGAAATTTCCTGACAGTGAGAACAATTTGTAAGTGGAACAAGCTGCGTACAGAAATTGATCCTGGGACATGTGTTTGGAAAGGAGAGGGACATTCTCAACTCATAAAAGCAGGTGAACATGAACATTTAACCGTGCAGATATTTTGTGTGTGTGTGTGTATGTGTGTCTGTCTGTCTGCCTATCATCTATCTATCTATCTATCTATCTATCTATCTATCTATCTATCTATCTTCTATCTATCTATCATACCATAGATGATAGATGAGCTGTGATGGCGCAGTGGTGAGAATGCAGTATTGCAGGCTGATTCTGCCCACTGCCAGAAGCCTGACCGGCTCAAAGTTGACTCAGCCTTCCATCCTTCCGAGGTTGGTAAAATGAGGACCCCGATTGTTGGGGGCCAGAGGCTGACTCCGTAAACCCCTTAGAGAGGACTAAATGCACTGTGAAGCGGTATATAAGTCTAAGTGCTATTGCTATCATCTATCAACTATCAACCAATCAATCCATTAATCTATCATCTATAGTTATCATAGATCAGTGGTTCTCAACCTGTGGGTCAGGACCCCATTTGGGGTCGAACGACCATTTCACAGGGGTCGCCAAACAACACAGTCCGCCATTTTTTCCCCCTTTTCCTTAGCTGTGCTACTCCCTTTTATTCTATTGGCTTTTGAAAGCCAATAGAATAGACTCTCTTGAATAGAGTCTAATCCTATTGGCTTTCAAAAGCCAATAGGAATTGTCCAGGCTGTCTCTGCCCTGCTGAGCCCGCCAAAAGTCCCATTCTGCAAACGGTGCTGCACCAGTTGAGTAGTCCTCGACTTACGACCGGTTGAGTAGTCCTCGATTTACAACTGGTTGGGGGTCGCGGCATTAAAAAGGTTGAGAACCACTGTCATAGATGATAGATGTGGCAGCACAGTGGTGAGAATACAGCATTGCAGGCTGACTCTGCCGACTGCCGGCAGTTCGATCCTGATCGGCTCAAGGTCGACTCAGCCTTCCATCCTCCCGAGGTCGGTAAAATGAGGACCCAGATTGTTGGGGGCAAATATGCGGACTCTGTAAACTGCTTAGAGAGGGTTTTCAAAGCACAACAAAGCGGTATATAACTCCAAGGGCTATTGCTACTGACATTATGGGCGCTAGGCTGATAGCTAGAACTTGTCTCACGTCACATACCAAGAGCACCTTTAAGCTGACCTCAGCTGATCTCCAAAAACTAAGCTGGGACAGATCGGGTTATGAGGATGATGTAGCTTTGACCAACCCCATTTTCGCTCCCCCAAAGAACCACCTCCTGGAATTCGGACACCAGGCCACTCCTCCCCAAAAGGAACAGTGGGGAGGCAATCCTTGGCTTACGGCCACAACTTTATGTTACCCACCATTTATGTTGCTAAGCGATCTATTTGTTAAGCGGCTCCTGCTCTATTTTACGACCTTCCTTGCAATCGTTGTTAAGGGGATCGCTGCAGTTGTTTTAAGTTAGCCACACGGTTCTTAAGCGAATCTGGGCTTCCCCGTGGCCTTTACTCATCAGCTGGTCGCAGAAGAGGAACACGTGACCCCAGCAGACTGCAACCGTCATAAGCTTTGATCCCGTGACCACGGGGAGGCTGCAGTGGCCGTTTTAAGTGTGAAAAATGATCGCAAGGCACTTTTTTTCCCAGGTGTTGCAACGTTGAAGGGTCAATAAATGAACTGTGGTTAAGTTGAGGACGACCTTGGTACGAAGTTCTTGGGGGGAAAAAAAACCTCACGCAAAATAGCTGACAAAGATGCCAATCTTGTTCAAACAGCCGAATTGAAAAGCTTCCTAATGTTTTACAAGCAGGCAAGGCCCCCCCTTTTTTTTCTTTTTAATGCATTGGCCACAATTCCGCAAAAGAAGAGGAAGCAACGGAGGGCCTGGAAATGATAAAGATTAAACGTTAAATTTAAATACCAACGGGAAATTAAAATTAAGAAAAACTTACCAGGTTATCATCTAAAACAGAGGTAGTCAACCTTGGCTCTTTTATGACTCGTGGACTTCAACTCCCAGAATTCCTGAGCCAGCTGTGCTGGCTCAGGAATTCTGGGAGTTGAAGTCCACGAGTCATAAAAGAGCCAAGGTTGACTACCCCTGGTCTAAAAGATGGAGTGTCAAATCAATTCAGATATGTATAGACTGAAGATTATTGATGAATACTAGAAAGATTATTGATGAATACTAGAAGATTATTGGTGAATACTAGAAGATTATTGATCAATCCAGAAAGGTATTTTCCGTTTGATTGATAGAATAAGAACTGTGTTGGTCCGAACATGAGACAGCAGATATTATGGGGGAAAGAGAGGGAATTAGTTGTTGTTCATACTTTGAGATTTGTACTGATGCTATTCAAATGTAATGGCACTACTGTGCTCAGCCGCCACGCTACGTTTCAAATATGTAAAATGTAACATTGGAAAATTAATAAAAAAAACTTAGGGAAAAAAAAACTGACGCAAAATAGCTGACATAGAGGCCGATCTTGTTCAAGCAGCCGGATTGAAAAGCTTCCTAACATTTTACAAGCAGGCAAGGCCTTCCCCCCCCCCTTTTTTTTTTTTTTGTAATGCATTGGCCACAATTTAATGCATCGGCCACAATTTAATGCATCGGCCACAATAAGAAGAGGCAGCAACAGAGGGCCCCGGAAGCCATTCATTTGCCAAAATGGAGGCTCAGCTCCCTCTCCAGCCCCACCACAACCTGGTCGTTCAGGAAGAGAAGCTGTCCGTGGGGCAGGAACTTCTCCAGGACGGCCTCCGTCCGGTCGGCCTTCAAGAGCGCCTCGCTCCCCGGGGTCAAAAGCTTCAGGTGCTCCAGCAGAGCGTTGGCCAGGAGTTTCAGCGTGCCCTCCGCCAGCATCAGGTTTTCCTCGGGGTCACAAACCAGAACAAAAGCCAAGGCCTGGACCCCCAGCCAGAGCACCGTAACGTCCTCGGGGAAGGGGTCCCCTGCGGGGAGGCGGAAGACCCCAGGGGGGGTCTCCGGGAGAGAAACAGCTTCGTCGGACAGCAGCGGCTGGTGAAGGTGCTGAGAGAGACGCTTCCCGGAGAGGGTCTGCTGCAGCCGGAACGCCGTTTCCACCCGCCTGAGGACACAGAGGAAACCAGGGTTGACGCTTCGTTGGGAGAGGGGTGGGGTTCTCTCTTACAGCTGCTACTTCAAAAAGTGGGGGGGGGAGAGAAAGGTTTGGAGGCAAGGAGATGAATCTCTTACGGGAGACAGCTTCCCCCCCACACACACTTTGGAGAGATGTGCCCTCCCAGGTCTGTCAAAATGTGGATTAAAATCTTACAAGCGGTTCTGTTTCAAGCAGTTGGGGGGAGAGAAAGGGAGAGGAGAAAAGGGGAAAAAAAGGGGAGGAAAGACGGAAGGGTAAGGATAAAAATAGAGAAGGAAAGAAAGATGAAGGAGGGAGGGAGGAATAGAGAAGGAAAGATGAAGGAGGAAAAAATAGAGAAGGAAGGATGAGGGAGGGAGAGTGGAAGCAAGGAAAAAATGAAGGATAAAGGGAGAAGGAAGGCAGGCAGGGAAAGGGCAGGAGAAGGAAGAGATGGGAGGGAGGAAAAAACAGAAGGAAGGATAAAGGAAGGAAGCAAAAAATAAAGGAGGGAGGAGTAGAGAAGGGAGGGAAGATGAGGGAGGAGAAATAGAGGAAGAGGAAGGTAGGAAAAATAAAGGAGGAAGAGAGGAAGGAAGGAAAAAATAGAGGGAGGAATAGAGAAGGGAGGGAAGAGAAAAGAGGGAGAAGAGAAAACAAGGAAGGATGAGGGCGGGAGGAAAATAAAGGCAGGAAGAAGAGTGGCAGGAAGGAAAAAATGAAGCAAGGAAGAAGCAGGGGAGGGAGAAAGGGAAAAAAACAGAAGGAAAGAAGGGAGAGAGGGAGGGAGGAAAAAAGAGCACGAAGGCTGAGGGAGGGGAGGGAGGGAGGAAAAATGAGGGAGGGAGAGTGGAAGCAAGGAAAAAATAAAGGAGAAAGGAAGGCAAGCAGGCAGGGAAAGGGCAGGAGAAGGAAGAGATGGGAGGGAGGAAAAAACAGAGAAGGAAGGAAGGATAAAGGAAGGAAGCAAAAAAATAAAGCAGGGAGGAGTAGAGAAGGGAGGGGGAGAAATAAGGAAGGAAGGAAGAGGGAGGGAGGAAAAATAAGGGAAGGAGGAAGAGAGGAAGGAAGGAAGGAAAAAATAAGGGAGAGGGAGGAATAAAGAAGAGAAAAGAAGAGAAAACATGGAGAAGGAAGGATGAGGGCGGGAGGAAAATAAAGGAAGGAAGAAGAGTGGCAGGAAGGAAAACATGAAGCAAGGAAGAAGCAGGGGAGGGAGAAAGGGAAAAAAACAGAGAAGGAAAGAAGGGGGAGAAAGGGAGGGAGGAAAAAATAAAGGAAAGAGGAGGGAGACCCCCCCGCCCATGAGCCCCCCCAGTGAGACGGGGGACCCCGAGGAGGCCTCGCTGCGCCCCCCCCCCTCACCTGGCCACCGCCCGCAGCCGCTCCTTCTGGGCCGGGGGCTCCTCCGCCGCCCCCGCGAAGACCCTGCAGAAGAGGGGCCGGCAGGGATCGGGCGCTTCCCCGGGACGGGCGCGCAGCGGGTGGATCAAGAAGGCGCGGACCATGGTGGGAGCAGGCTGGGAGGGGGGGGCGACCCTCGGGGGTGCCCAGCTGTGGGGGGAGGAAGAGAGAGGCTGCCCCCCCCCGCAAAAGCAGCAGGGGGGGCTGCAGAGGACGCCCCCTCCCGATGCAGGGCGGGTATTGGAGGGGGGGGCACCCAGCAGGCTCCGGAGCCGCCCAGCTGCGGGAACGACCCTCTCGCCGGCTCTACCCGGGAACCCGGAAGCAGAGAGACTACATTTCCCGACGGGCCCCGCGCCAAACCGGAAGCGGGGCTAGACCGGCTTTGGAAAGCCGCCGAACCAAGGCTGTGTTCGCGCATGCGTGAAATGCCTCCGGCCTCTCCGGGAAGGGGAGGCGGCCGGGCGAGGGAGGCGGGTCCCCTTTCGAGCGGGCGCGGGGAAATCTCCAATCAGCAGAGTGGGCGGCGCCCACAAGCGAAGGCAGGGGAATGGCTGGGCGTTCCAAAGGCCGGGCGGAGCGGATTGGCCCGCCTCGGAAAAGGGGGCGTGGCGCGGAGCCCTGTGGACAGCTGGTCATTTGCCGTCTTTTAGAGCAGCTCTGCAAACTTGGCCGCTTTAAGACTTGTGGACTTCAACCCCCAGAATTCCTCAGCCAGCAAAGCTGGCTGAGGAATTCTGGGAGTTGAAGTCCACAAGTCTTAAAGCGGCCGAGTTTGAAGACCCCCGTTTGAGAGAGTCATTGAGGCCACTGGGAGGTTTCTCTGTGACCTCAGGGTCACCTGAGTGGTGCAAATATGCCTTCGTGGAAGGCTGAAAGCTTCCCATTTGCCCCACACAGGTGACCCCGAGGACACAGGTCAACCTCCAGGTGGCCTCAACGACTCTCTAAAACAGTGCTTCTCAACGTTTGTGTGACGGCGACCCCCGTCACACAAACGTTCTGCTCATGCGCCGGCGCAGCCCCATGCACAGCGCGCATGCGCGGCGCCCCCATGCGTGGCGCACGTGCGCATTGGCACCCCATGCCCAGCGCGTGTGCGCGACGGTGCCCCCATGCGCAGCGCGCGTGTGCGGCGGTGCCCCATGCGCGGCGCGCACGCGGCAGCGCCATGTGCGGCACGCGTGCACAGCGCCGCGAAAAATGGCAGGTTGCCGCCTTTGGCGACCCCCCAAAAATGGGCGATCGACCCCAAATGGGGTCGCGACCCATAGGTTGAGAACAGCTGCTCTAAAAGAAGGCAAAGGACCAGCTGTCTGCAAGGAGTGTAAATCCTTCCATTCCCCACCATCCAGTGAGAACTGAAGAAGCTTCTGGGATAAGAAGCGAGACATCTTCAAAGGAAAACAAGACAGTCCACCTGCCTCCTGGAAAAGCACCTTTGGGATAACTATGACGGAGTCATTCAGATTCTTCTCCCAGAATTGCCGGCCCTTCACCGAATCCAATCCTGCCACTGAGCTGGGGTGGGGGGGTGTCAGTGACGGTGGAACGCAGCTACCCCCCAATCTTTTTCACTCCCCTTTGTGAAGAAAGCCAGGCCACAACCCCCAATCCGATCCGTAACCTAGCAATTTATTCAACTCTCCGATTACATCTCAACGCGTCGGGCGAGGAGACACTTTTACAAGGAAATTTGCTGGGGGGGCAGGGGGGGAAGAGAACAATTTAACAAGGGTTGGAACAATTAGCCCCAGCAAGAACAGGCAGTACAATCTCTCCAACGCCCCCCCCCCCCTTAAGCGATGACTTCAAGCCTCGTTGGGTTAAATATCTGGCCTCTTTTCTACAAACCTGATCCGATCTTGGACACTTGTGTGCTGAAACCAATAAAGCACCAGTCAAATGTGGGGAGGAGGGAATTGCCACCATGTCCCTGGAGTGGTATTGTGTGTGTGTGTGTCTATGTCTGTGTCAAATTCAGGACATGTGGACATGTGTGTCAAATCCAGGACATGTGGACAGTGCTACTTTGAGAGTCTGGAAAAAACTTTTCCCACTTCAGGCATATAAGATTGCTGGCTTTCTCCCTCATGCCAAAACACTTTCTCCCAACACGCAACCGTGGCAACTCTCCAGTGCAAGACCCTTGGAACATGGCACGGGCGCATATGCCAGGGGACCCCACAGCCAGCGGGGCAGGCCTCCTTGCCATCACCTCCAAAAGGAAGACCAGGAACAGCTTCCCACATTGCGATGCATCAAACTGCGAAGGGCAACCGTCCTGTGAAGAATTTGGAGTGTGCAAAAGAATGGGGGGGGGGGAGATTAGATGCATCTGGGCCCAGCTGATGCTTTCCAGATGTGCAAGGCAGGGCCCAGGGGCTCTTGGCAGCACATCTGGTAGGTCTGACTTGCTAAAGGCAGATTTATAACTCAACTGCAGATACCACGGGAGCATTTGTCACAGTGCAAGGCAAATATTTAGGAATTTGGGCCCATCCTCTCCAGAATTATCCCCCTATCCCAAATTCCTCGCCTACTCTTCACGGGACAACCCCACTTCCCATTCCAAAAGGCGAAGGTTTCCCGCCATTTTCTCTGCCTCGTTCCTCCTCCCCCCATCTAGAATTCTTCACCTTCCCTCATTGCAAATGAGTTTGATGCCTCAGAGACAAAAAATTTTTTTCCCCTCCTTCTCTCCCTTCCCTTCAACATTGCTGCCATGATTCCAGGCTTACCATAAATTAAACTCAATACTTAAAAGGCGCTGCTGAAACTTGGCACAGGCATACTACAACCTGGATTGGGGGGGGTGGGGAAGAAAAAAAACAAAGCAAAACAAGAAACGAGAGCTATCAGCCAGGTTATTAAATAGTGGTTTTCTTTTTTTGTCGGTCAACCTTAAGAGGGAGTTTTCCTTAAAAAACAACAACAAAAAACCTTTATATTCTTCATTATAGGTTAACGGTAGAGCCAAGTTCAAATTTGCCTCAAGAGAGATTTCTTTTTTAAAATAAAACACACACAAACACACAAATCGTTGCCACTGAAAAAGGCCTTGAGGATTTAACTTGACAGAAATTTCACCTCCGTTTCTCAAGCTGGGCCACTTTAAGACGGAGGGGGGGGGGACTTCAACTCCCAGAATCCCCCAGCCAGCTGTGCTGGCTGGGGGATTCTGGGAGTTGAAGTCGTCCTCCCCCATCTTAAAATAGCCCAGCTTGAGAAATTACCAATCTAAAGCCTCCAAGGTGGGGATGGATACATCAAAATCCCATCCAAAATAAACTGCCCAGTTTCTCTCTCTCACCCTCCCCATTCTACCTCAAATCTCCATCAAACTGACACCCCCCCCCTTCCACACACCTGCAGATCACAGCTTAAAAGAAACCAACAACCACGCGGCTTCATTAAACCGGAAGACAAGATCCCCAAAACTTTAAAGAGTTAAATCACTGGCAAAGAACTGAGTCCTTCCTGTGCCAATTCCTTTTTTTGTTGCTGTTTTTTTAAGTGCAGCGGCTCCCGTCGGGGGGGGGGGGGGAGAAAGGAAGCTAGATTTGTGCCCGTGAGGGACCCTATCCGAATCGCGTTTATTTCTTTGTAGAAGTTTTGATTTCTTGTTTGTTCTAGCTCTGCAACAGCAAAGAACGGGCCCAACGGAGCTTGCTTTGACGCCCAGGGTGGCAAACTTTTAACAACTTGGCTAGTTGCTCTTGCTCGATTCCTTAAAGCCAGCTGGAGTCGACGTGGAACTGCGGAACAAGATGTAAAGAAAAATTAACTGCCCGGCTTGAATCGGTTCTCACCTGGCCTGGCCACGAAGCAGATTCCTGCTTCTTCCGACTCCTCTCCAGCGGGCGTGGGTTTGTTCCCCCCGCACAATTTTCCCAGGGGAAACCAGTGTTTGGCCGTGCAACGGAAGAGTTGTTCGCAACCGGGGAAAAGTCACGCAAGCGTTTTACAAAGGTCAAAAGGAGGTATTAAAAAAAAATATCCCCCCCCCAAAAAAGATTTTTCTTTCTGAAACCAACTTTTACACCAAACTGTTCCCGCTCCTTTGAAAAAGCCGCTCTGGCATAACACAACGCAAAGGAGGTCAAGAGAATCTGGGATCTGTTTTTAAGCAAACGCACTCCTCGGTCTCCTCAATCTGGAGTAAAGCCTGAACAATCCGGGGTAGGGTCTCCACAGACCTCTCCTCCGAGGGGTAAAACTGCGCGGATGGGAGGGGAGATGGGAGCAAGAGAAGGCAGCTTTCCCCCCTTCCCCCCCCCGGCCTATTTTGAGCATGTGGAGTTGGACGGACGGAGGCAAAGGCAAAGTCAAGGCTGGTTCTTGCTTTGGACTGGAGGAAAGCTTGCTTTCAACTTAAAACGGACAACTTTAAAACGGTGGACAGTCTCCAGCATCAAGGTTTGTCCTCCCAGGCCCGCCACGGAGGCCAAAATAAAAATACGAATAATAAAAATGAGTCCTCAAAGAGAGTGATTTCCAGCCTGGCTCAGCAACAGCAATTGTGGGAAGGCTTGGCTCCCTCCAAGAATTCCTGTTCATTTTTTAAAACTGCTCTGCTCTATTGTTTTGCTGTGGTTAGGTGGAGGGTCTCCCAGTTTTTCTCTCCCCCCCCCCCCGTGCCTGCAATAATCCCAGGACATCCCCTTTCTGCATGCAAGCTAAAACAGCTTCTCCCCATGGGTGAACCCCAATGAAAAGAGTTTTGCTGCCATTCTAAGTAAGTACTTCGTGAGATATTGTGGAATCTCCTCCCGTTTCAAGCAATCTGTACGGGCACAGAGGTTACACACCACACACCACTCCAGAGACACGTGGGGAACACTGCAAACGCGTTCCCACCTTCGTCTTGCCTCAATTGTCCTCTCCAGGAAGACGGGCGGGAAACCAACGAGGCACGCTCACCACGTGGCGCCTGAGCAACCACACTCCACCCGCAACACGCACGTTTGTGTCGCCAGGAAAGACGCTCCCCGCGGCTGTGTCCTTTGTTCTTCCTAAAAGGCACCCCGAAGCAAGCTTATTGGATTCAAGAAAAGGTTCTGCTCGGCTTTGCTGTCCCCAAAAACTGCAGAGCATTGTTCACACGCCTTTGTTGGCTTCTGGCGTGCCCGACGGAGCAGAGTGACGCGGTTGCAAGGAGTTTGTATCCTGCTCGTCGCAAAAACCGGACCGTGCCGGAATAGAACAGGGCAGTTTTGGAAGGAGAATCCGTATTTCTTTCGCCTTGCAGACGTCTGTCCTGGATGGGTGCAGGGCGGGAGACGCTCTGCCCGGGATACACGCCGAAGATGCCCCATCCAGCCTTCCTGCCCCCCCTACCGAATGCAAACAACCCCCCCACCCCACCCCCGGTGCTTCTTCCGCCCCCCTCAGCAGTTCTGCAAACGATTGTAGAGTTCTCGCTTGCTCTTCTCTCCGGCCCAGGTGCGGCTTTTCAGACGAAAAGTGCGCAGGTCCTCCTTGAAATCCTTGTGGTGCATCGGACGGTAGTTCTGCGGGTCGCAGTGACTCTGGGGAGGAGGAGAGCAAAAGATCAGCCCCGCCCCAACATAGCAATAGCGCTTCGACTTATATACTGCTTCACCGTGCTTTTAAAACCCTCTCTAAAGCAGAGTCAGCATATTTGAGCCGAGGTGGCGCAGCAGTTGGAGTGCAGTACTGCAGGCCACTTTAGCTGACTGTGTTCAGCAGGTCAGCGGTTCAAATCTCATCAGCTCAAGGTTGACTCAGCCTTCCATCCTTCCGGGGTAGGAAAAATGAGGACCCAGATTGTTGGGGGCAATGTAAATATATATATATATATATATATATATATATATATATATATATATATATATATATATATATATATACACACACACACACACACCAAAGACCTACATATATATATATATATATATATATAATAAAATATAAAAATGAACACTAGGGTAATAAAAACTAAAGAAGTTTTTAATGGGTTAAAACTATAAAAGTTTTAAAAAGCGCCAAGCTTTCGCCGTCACCTGCCGGCATCCTCAGGGCTGGCGTGCCAGAGAATGAGAAGGTCTTTTTATAGGCGTTATGGGGCCTGATTGGTTCAGCCGTGTGTAGTTGGCCTGCGCTTTTTTTCTCTTCTTAGTTGTATTTTTATCCTCGTCCGTCTCCAGTTCTCCCAACCTCAGATTAGCTGAATGGCAATTCCAGTTATTTCGGTTGCTTTCATGTTCCGATCTCCCCTCAGGCTTGGGTGGTGGTGGACGTTCCAAGTTCCTTTCTCCGCCCCGTTCTGTCCGGTTGCTACTGTTAGAGTCCCATATATTTCCGGTCTCAATGCTTTCGGTTTTAATATGTTTATCATCCTGGTAATCCCGTAAATTGTTACGAGTCTGGTATAGCGTGGGGGGGTCTTCCGCATGGTGGAGGGGTCGTCTCTTGTTCGTTGTCATGCCCAGCTGTCTCGCACGTGTCTTACTCCGAGTGCTCAATCCTGGGGGTGTGTGCATAGTCATCGGGGCGCGTCCCTCCTGGTTACCGTGTTCTTCCTTAGTTCTCCCCTTTTTTACCTTGTTGGAAGCGCTTCCTCACCATGGAGGAAGAAGATCAGGGCAGTCTAGCATTTTTGGATGTACTAGTGCAGCGCCAGGTGGATGGATGTCTAGCTACCAGGGTATACCGAAAACCAACGTGTACAGAGAGGATTCTCCACTTTAGGAGTAATCACCCGATGGCCCATAAAGCCAGTTGTGTCAGGACGCTATTCAAACGAGTGGAGACACACTGCAGCACTGTCAAAGCCAAAAAAGAAGAGAGAAACCACCTCTTCCGAACACGTAGAGGCAACGGCTACCCGGTTAAAATCATTAATCAGTTCAGGAGACCACCTGGACTCCGGAGTAACCCTGCATCTCAAGAATCCGTGCCTCAAGCCACCACACGTATTGCCCTCCCCTATATCCATAACGTATCGGAAGCCACAGCTAGGATCCTGGCACCACACAAAATACAGGTGGCCCATAGACCCAACCAAACACTGCGAGCGGCCATAATGCGCCCTAAGGACCCGCTCCCCAGTACCGAAAGATCAGCAGCCGTCTATAGGATTGACTGTACGGACTGCCAATGTAATTATACGGGGGAGACTGCTAAACGCATTAAGACCAGGGTCCATGAGCACGAATTAGCAGTGAGAAGGAGAGACTGTCACTCCCAAATATGGGCCCATATGGTGGATCTAGGCCATAAGTTTAACTTTAGTGACGTCAGTGTATTGGCAAATGATAACACCAAAGGGGGCCGCCTTCTTAGGGAAGCATGGCTCTCAGACAGTAAGTCTATTAATAGGCACATTGACCTATGCCCATCCTATTTAGCCTTAAGATCATGGAGTGCCAATAATCGGCGGCAACACCCCCGACGGCTTGATAACAATCTGGGTAGCACCCGCACCGCCCACCGAACCAGGTGCAATTCGAAAGAAAGGAAGCAAACGCGAGGCACCTTGACCATCCCCGCGGGACTGCCGCAATCCCAGAAGATCAGGGGAGGGACAAGAACCCAGGTCCGGACCCCCGGCTACAAAGAGGAGATGAGGGAAGATACGGCAGGTGGAAATGCGGAGGAATCACCAAACGCAATGGCCTGCCCACACACCAAAAGACACATCGCAGCTGGTCGGGAAAGGAGGAGAAAACCTCCCCATGTAGCTGGAACGATCAGCTCCTATGAGGACAAACCATGGGAGGTGGTTGATGATGAACCCCTACATACCGTTGGAGAGGAGGAAGGAAAGTCGGAGAGCGGCAGGGGGCGAGAGATCGAGCTGTCATACCCCCTACCGGACGATCCTGAGGACTCCCATAGAACATACGCGAGCGCTTCCAACAAGGTAAAAAAGGGGAGAACTAAGGAAGAACACGGTAACCAGGAGGGACGCGCCCCGATGACTATGCACACACCCCCAGGATTGAGCACTCGGAGTAAGACACGTGCGAAACAGCTGGGCATGACAACGAACAAGAGACGACCCCTCCACCATGCGGAATACCCCCCCACGCTATACCAGACTCGTAACAATTTACGGGATTACCAGGATGATAAACATATTAAAACCGAAAGCATTGAGACCGGAAATATATGGGACTCTAAAAGTAGCAACCGGACAGAACGGGGCGGAGAAAGGAATTTGGAACGTCCACCACCACCCAAGCCTGAGGGGAGATCGGAACATGAAAGCAACCGAAATAACTGGAATTGCCATTCAGCTAATCTGAGGTTGGGAGAACTGGAGACGGACGAGGATAAAAATACAACTAAGAAGAGAAAAAAAGCGCAGGCCAACTACACACGGCTGAACCAATCAGGCCCCATAACAAGATCAAGGAGCCGAGCGCAAACCTCGGCACGCCTATAAAAAGACCTTCTCATTCTCTGGCACGCCAGCCCTGAGGAGGCCGGCAGGTGACGGCGAAAGCTTGGCGCTTTTTAAAACTTTTATAGTTTTAACCTATTAAAAACTTCCTTAGTTTTTATTACCCTAGTGTTCATTTTTATATTTTATTATATATATATATATATATATATATATATATATATATATATATATATATATATATATATATATATATATATACATACACACATTGCTTACTGGTGTACACCGCTTAGAGAGTGCTTGCACTTAAAGCGGTATATAAGTCTCATAAATAAATAAATAAATAAATATTTGCCCCCAACAATCTGGGTCCTCATTTTACTGATCTTGGAAGGACGGAAGGCTGAGTCGACCTTGAGCCGGTCAGGATCGAACTCCCGGCAGTGGGCAAAGTCAGTCTGCAATGCTGCATTCTCACCACTGTGCCCACCAACAAATTCGGAGTGCTTGGGTATGGTTAGGAGGGCACTGACTTTTCTAGGCTGCCCTATCTATCTATCCTGGTAAAATACATGGGAAAATCCCATTGGAGGAATAGTCCCATTTTGGACAAATGGCTGTCCAGTCTCTTCTTAAAAACTTCCAGTGTTGGAGCATTCACCGCTTCTGGAGGCAGGTTGTTCCACTGGTTAATTGTTCTCACTGTCAGGAAGTTTCTCCTTAGTTCCAGGTTGCTTCTCTCCTTGGTTCGTTTCCATCCGTTGCTTCTTGTCCTGCCTTCAGGCGCCTTGGAGAATAGCTTGACTCCCTCTTCTTTGGGGCAACTCCTGAGATACTGGAAGACTGCTATCCTGTCCCCCCTCATCCTTCTTTTCATTAAACTAGACATCCCCAATTCCAGCAGCCTTTCCTTATATGCTTTAGCCTCCAGTCCCCTGATCCTCTTTGTGGCTCTTCTCTGTACTCTTTCTAGAGCAGTGGTTCTCAACCTGTGGGTCAGGATCCCATTTGGAGTCGAACGACCATTTCACGGGGGTCGCCAAACAAGGCTGTCCGCCATTTTTTCCCCCTTTTCTTTGGCCACGCCCCTGGCACCCAGTGATGTGTAAGTGGTTGGGGGTCACCACAACATGGGGAACTGTATTATGGGGTCGCGGCATTAGAAAGGTTGAGAACCACTGTTTTAGAGTCTCAACCTCTTTTTTACATCATGGTGACCAAAACTGGATGCCGGATTCCAAGCGTGGCCTTATACCAATGTTGCGGTAATCTTACTTAAGTTGTGATCATCTCAATGTAATTTTTTAAAATAAAAATAAATCAATAAAAGCTCACCTGATATTGGGGGAAAAATTCTTTGTAACCTCCTTTCAAGACGTAAAGCTCCGGATAGTGGAGAGACGGATACGTATTGCAAGCGCGGTCTTTCTCACGAACGAAACGGCACCTTTGGGAACGAGAGAGGCAAGGATGAACGGCCGCCACAAAGCACAACGTCACACCAGCCCCCCCCCAATCAACCTTGCCTTTTATTTCCCAGCAGGAGCCGGGGAAAGTTGGCAGGATAAAGGCGGTCCTCGACTTACGACAGTTCGTTTAGCAACAGTTCGAAGTTGCGATAGGGCTGGAAAATGGGACTTGTCCCCATTTTTTCCCACTTGCAAGTCCCTCGCAGCCTCCCCGGGGTCACGTGACTTACATTCAGGCGCTTGGCAACCGACTCACATTTACGACGGTCGCAGCGTCCCCCGGGGGGTCACGCGATCCCCTTTTGCGACCTTCTGACAAGCGAGGACAATGGGGGGGGAAAGCCGGATTCGCTTAACCACTGTGTCGCTAACTTAAAAACTGCAGTGATTCTCTTAACGACAGTAGCAAGCAAAGTCGTAAAATGGGGCAAAATTCACTTGACCAATGACCCCCCAGCCCGCATAGCTCAGTTGTGGTCGTACGCTGTACAGGTAGTCCCCAACTTACGACGGTTTGTTTAGTGACCCTTCAAAAGTGGAAAAGGGGACTGAGGACCATTTTTCACACTTAACGACCGTTGCAGCGCCCCACTGTGGCCACGTGATCAAAATCCAGCCGCTTGGCAACTGGTTTAATATTTACGACGGTCGCAGCGTCCCCCGGGGGGATCACGTCGTCCCCTTTTGCGACCTTCCGACAAGCAAAGTCGACGGGGGAAGCCCGATCCGCTTAACGGCCGTGTTTCTAACTTAACAACTGCAGGGACTCACTTAACAACATGGGCATATAAGGATGTAAAACGGGGCCCAAACTTGCTCAACAACAACAAGCAATGGAAATTTGGGACTCGACGGTGGTCGTAAGTCGAGGAGAGCAATGGTTGTAAGTCGAGGAGAACGCCTGTAGAGTCAAAAGAGTCAAGATGGCGGCCAGGATAGTGCAATGCAAGCTCAGCTAAATTTTAATGGGTGGCGACAGAGCTTGTGGGCCTTTGAGCATTGAGGTGCAAGGGGGAGACAGCCGAGTCCCCCAAAAAAGGGTGGGCAGGAGGGGAGACTTACATCCGGGGTCCTCTTTCCGACGAGAACTCGCAGTGGAAAACCACGATGACCCGTTTGGCATCATCCGAGGGAACGATGGGCTTCCGGAGAAGGAAGTCTTCC
Source organism: Crotalus tigris (assembly GCF_016545835.1). Classification (NCBI taxonomy): domain Eukaryota; kingdom Metazoa; phylum Chordata; class Lepidosauria; order Squamata; family Viperidae; genus Crotalus; species Crotalus tigris. The sequence continues at coordinate 57,408 of NW_024100685.1, forward strand.
ACGTCCTTCTCCAGGGGGAGGTTCACAGCCCCCTGGAAAACCAAGCAGAAAAAGGGGTTCATCGTTTCAAAGCTGCTCCCCAAACGTTTAGACCAGGGGTGGGGGAACGATGGGGATTTTTATGACTCGGGGACTTCAACTCCCAGAATTCTTGGAGCCAGCCATGCAGTTACGACTCGTGGACTTCAACTCCCAGAATTCTTTGAGCCAGTCATGCAGTTATGACTCGTGGACTTCAACTCCCAGAATTCTTGGAGCCAGTCATGCAGTTGTGGACTTCAATTCCCAGAATCCTTGGAGCCAGCCATGCAGTTACGACTCGTGGACTTCAACTCCCAGAATTCTTGGAGCCAGTCATGCAGTTATGACTCGTGGACTTCAACTCCCAGAATTCTTTGAGCCAGTCATGCAGTTATGACTCGTGGACTTCAACTCCCAGAATTCTTTGAGCCAGTCATGCAGTTATGACTCGTGGACTTCAACTCCCAGAATTCTTTGAGCCAGCCATGCAGTTACGACTCGTGGACTTCAACTCCCAGAATTCTTTTGAGCCAGCCATGCAGTTACGACTTGTGGACTTCAACTCCCAGAATCCTTGGAGCCAGTCATGCAGTTACAACTCTGGACTTCAACTCCCAGAATCCTTGGAGCCAGCCATGCAGTTACGACTCGTGGACTTCAACTCCCAGAATTCTTTTGAGCCAGCCATGCAGTTATGATTCGTGGACTTCAACCCCCAGAATTCTTTGAGTCAGTCATGCAGTTATGACATGTGAACCAGGTGCCCATCCATCCGGGTTACCATCTTCCCATCCACCTCATCCAGCAGGCCAACCTGCTGATTCGCAGGTTGAAGCCGCAGCTGAAGAACTAACCTTGATGTGGCCGCCTTCGTATTCATAGGGGTATCGACAGTCCACGATCACACAGTTTTCAATGAGGTTGTTGAACTGGCCGTTTAGGACCGCCACCATCTGCGGGCAAAAACAGGGTTAAAAAGAAGCCCACAACTCCACAAATGTGTTTGGCAAAGCATGCTGGCTAGGGGATTCTGGGAGCTGAAATCCACCCATCTTAAAGGATGCTGGCTGGGGATTCTGGGAATTGAAGTCCACCCATCTTAAAGCATGCTGGGTGAGGGATTCTGGGAGTTGAAGTCCACCCATCTTAAAGCATGCTGGCTGGGCGATTCTGGGAGCTGAAATCCATCTGGTTTAAAGCATGCTGGCTGGAGATTCTGGGAGCTGAAGTCCACCCATCTTAAAGCATGCTGTCTGGGGATTCTGGGAGTTCACCCTTCTTAAATCATGCTGGCTGGAGGATTCTGGGAGCTGAAGTCCACCCATCTTAAAGCATGCTGGCTGGGGGATTCTGGGAGTTCACCCTTCTTAAATCATGCTGGTTAGGGGATTCTGGGAGTTGAAGTCCACCCGTCTTAAAGCATGCTGTCTGGGGATTCTGGGAGTTCACCCTTCTTAAATCATGCTGGCTGGGGGATTCTGGGAGTTGAAGTCCACCCGTCTTAAAGCACACTGGGGATTCTGGGAGTTCACCCTTCTTAAAGCATGCTGATGGGGGATTCTGGGAGTTGAAGTCCACCATCTTGAAGCACGCTGGCTGAGGGATTTTGTGAACTGACCTTCACCTCCCCGAATTCCCCAGCTGGCATGCTTTAAGATGGATGTTCTCGAGAAGAACAGATTTTAATGGTCCTTCCTTACCATTTCTGGAGAAATGTACTTGAGATCTTGGTGCTTCCCTTCCACGGTCTGGAGGACGAAAGCCTAAAGAGAGGAGAAGGGAGGAGGCCATCAGCGGCTACGCCTACCGTGAGCTCACAGAGACCTCCCACCCGATTCCTCGCTTGCCCCAGGGAGAAGTCGTCAAGAGGGACCTCCTTCTCATCTTCTCAGCCAATACCTTGGAGAAGTCGCCAATCAGCTCACGCTGGTCCTGGTCCAAGATGTTGCCAATCTCCAAGGGACAGCAGGAACGGGAGCGGAACAGCCGAGGCACCTAGAAGAACGGGACATTGGGGGAGAGGAGAACAAGATGTCAACGCTGCTAATGTTGGATGTTTTTGCTTTGGCAACAGTAGAAATGCAACCATTTTCTTCTTAAGTTTTACTCTTAGAGTTAGATGATGCTGGGGGTGGAGGAATGTGCATGAGAGTTTGGTGATAGACCTAATAATATTGGACTTGGTGTGAGAACCAAGGTTAATGAAATAAGAGATGATAAGAATTGGCGGGCTGGAGAACTGGAGGGAAAGCCTACATTTCAAGCTAATTGGGGAATAATGTGATTTAGGACTGTCAATTGGAGGAGGGCATTGTGCTTTGATACTAGGTGCTCAGGGGAGGGGAACTCAGATTTTGGCTTCGACTGGGCGATGCTATGCTTCACAAATAAAGAATCTTTAAGGTAAACAATGCCTCAGAGTTTCACCTGTCGGAGCCATGACATTAAGCCCAAAACTGGATTCCCCATGACACATTGCTTCTCACCTACCACCACACGTTGGGAGACCAAAAGGGTTATAATAATATAATAATAATAAAGTTGGAAGGGACCTTGGAGGTCATCAAGTCCAACCCCCTGCTAAGGAAGGTAACCCTATCCCATTTCAGACAAATGGCTGTCCAGTCTCTTCTTAAAAACTTCCAGTGTTGGAGCATTCACAGCTTCTGGAGGCAGGTTGTTTCACTGGTTAATTGTTCTGACTGTCAGGAAGTTTCTCCTTAGTTCTAGATTGCTTCTCTCCTGGATGAGTTTCCATCCGTTGCTTCTTGTCCTGCCTTCAGGCGCTTTGGAGAAGAGCTTGACTCCCTCTTCTTTGGGGCAGCCCCTGAGATACTGGAAGACTGCTATCATGTCCCCCCTTGTCCTTCTCTTTGCTAAACTAGACATACCCAATTCAAGCAACCGTTCCTCGTATGTTTTAGCCTCCAGTCCCCTGATCATCTTTGTTGCTCTTTTCTGCATTCTTTCCAGAGTCTCAACATCTTTTTTATATCGTGGTGACCAAAACTGGTTCTTGGGACCTTGCCTGCCAGGAAGTAGCCTGACTCCCAGGCTGGAGGGACCCCTGTTGTACAGCTCTCCCTGGACACCCTCAAGCATCCTCTTCCCTGATCTATTACGGGTGGCCCACCCACATGCTGGAGACGACCGGAAAAAGGGGATTCTCCTAACATCATTCAACCAATCAACTAAACCCAGATGCAAAAGATTTGCAGAGCTTGACCAAGACCCTCCCGGAGACAGAATTGGGGGTCTTCCAAACACACAGCTGCAAAGAGGCCAATTTGCTCCCTCCCCCCAAAAAACCATCTGGGAAAGGAGGGCGAGGGTCTTAGCACCCCTGCAGGGAATCTCAAGGAGGCAGCAGCTGCTGCTATTGTGGGGTTCAGGTCCAGGTACAAAGGAGCCCCCACCCCCCCACCCCAGCCTCACCGGTTCCTCCGGCTTCTCCACAATGGCGCTGCCGGTGAGGCTCTTCCGCCGCTTGATCTTCACGGGGGTGTCTTTCTCCTGGGCCCGGTCCAGCCGCTTCAGGATGGGCCGGATGACGGTACTGGGCATGGAGGGGGAGCGGAAGAGGCGCTGGCACCGGGAGCTCCTGGACATCACCTGCACAGAGTTGGGGGGAGGGAGGAGAGATGAGGTGGGAGTGCTCCAGCAGGTGATAGAGAAGGAAGAAGAGGAGGGGAAGGGGGGGAGGAAGAGGAGAAGGAGGAGGAGGAGAAGGAAGAGGAGGAGAAGCAAGAGGAACAGAAAGTTGAGGAATGGAATAGAATTTGGAATAGAATAGAGTAGAGTAGAGTAGAGTAGAATAGAATAGAATAAGGAATAGGAATGGAAGAATAGAATAGAACAGAACAGGAAATAGGAATGGAAGAGAAGAGAAGAAAAGAGAAGAGAAGAGTAGAATAGAATATAGAATATAGAATAGAATAAAATAGAATAGGAATAGTAGAGTAGAATAGAATAGAATAGAATAGAATACAGAATAGAATACAGAATAGAATATAGAAAAGAATAGAATAGAATAGAATAGAATAGAATAGAATAGAATAGAATAGAATAGAATAGAATAGAATATAGAATAGAATAGAATAGAATGGAATGGAATAGAATAAGGAATAGGAATGGAAGAATAGAACAGAACAGAACAGGAAATAGGAGTGGAAGAGAAGAGAAGAGAAGAAAAGAGAAGAGAAGAGTAGAATAGAATATAGAGTAGAATAAAATAGAATAAGGAATAGGAATAGTAGAGTAGAATAGAATAGAATAGAATAGAATAGAATAGAATAGAATAGAATAGAATAGAATAGAATAGAACAGAATAGAATAGAATAAACAGAGTTGGAAGGGACCTTGGAGGTCTTCTAGTCCAACCCTCTCCTCTGCTCAGGTTCAGGAGGCTGACGTGACACCAGCCTCAGCCACCCAAAGCAGAACCGCTGACATTCGGTTTCCACCCTCCCTTCTCCCCGTAGGCCAGCAGGGCATCGAGGAATGCCGACACCCTCCCACCCTCATCCCCACATCGCAGGACCCACCTGCTCAATTTGGCATCGGAAAACTATCGCCCCCCCCCACGCCCTCCTTCCACGAGGGCAAAGGGCTTTACGTACCGGGGCGGGTTCGACGTTCGCCTTCACCAGCGGTGCCGTCAGCAGGTTCTCCATGCCGGAAGGAATGTCGCCGTCAGCCTGGAAGAGGGCGGAGCGGTCAGGCCAGCAGGCGGAGGACGCCGGGACAGGCCTGGCCACCGAGGGCTGCCACAGGCAAAGAGGGCCCATCCTTTCCCAGAGGTTTACCAGCACATTCAAAATACAGGTAGTCCTCGGCTTACGACCGTTTGCTTAGTGACCGTTCCAAGTTACAACGGCACTGGAAAAAAAAGGGGGGCTATACGGCTCTTTTTTCCCGCACCGAGAACCGTTGCGGCATCCCCACGGTCGTGTGATCAGGATTCGAACGCTTGGCAGCCGACTTAACGACGGTTGCAGCGTCGTGCGATCTACCTTCTGACAAGCCATGTCAGTGGGGGGGGGCAGGTTCGCTCACTTAGCGACGGAAGTTCCAGTCCCAAACTGTGGTTGCAAGGCCAGGACTTCCTGGTATATTTTCAAGAGCCGGCCGAGGTCCACTCCAGGCCACCCCACCTGCGGTCCGCCACCTCTTCGGCCGTCCGAGCAGAAACTTTACCTTCAGCTCCTCTTCGTCGAGGACTTCCAGAAAGCCATCGTCGTCGTCGTCATTCATGAAGGACGTCAAGGACGAGCGGCGCAGGTAGACTGGGCTCTCTGGATTGACGTTCTCCTTCTGGGGGCTGCAGAACTGAAGAGCAAGGAGCCGTAAGCACGGCAGCCTGAGCTTCTGCTGGCAGTTTCCCAGGCAGTCACGTCGTCCCAAGAGTGACTCGGCTGGCGTTTCCCAACCGGGGGCCCACCCTCTCCCGTTGGCCAAGCGATTCAGCTAGGACAGGGGTGTCAAACTCAATTTCATTGAGGGCCGCATCAGCATTGTGGTTGCCCTCGGGGGGCCGGGTGAGTACGGCCTACTGGGTGGGCGTGGGTGGAATGGGCGTGGCCTACTGAGTGGACGTGGCCAGCTCTACATCATTGGCATCAAGAGTGCCTGTGGGAGCCTGGGCAGGAGTGGGACAGATCTGAGGGTCTCTGGCAGAAGAGGGTGGGACCGGGGCAAGCGCCAGGGCATGGTGCATTTCTTCATTCCTCACAAAGGGTGACACCTCCCCAGCATGCACCCAGGGGGTGGAGGCGACACGGCAGGGGCTGGTTCCTCGCTGTTTCCAGACGGCCTTGTGAGCTAAGACTGAATGCGTTTCAGCATAGATGGCCACCACAAAATTGTACATTGGCTCCCGGCCGGCCTGGGCCAGGGCCAAGGCAGTGGGGGCCGTTCCCTCACTGTTTCCAGGATGGCTTCGTGGGCCGCATGAAACCACTTTGCGGGCCGCATCCGGCCCCAGGCCTTGTGTTTGACATGTCTGAGGTAGGAGCTGCAGCCAAACCATGTTTGAGGGAGTCTCAAAGGTTGCTTTTTCCACCAAAGGCAACGGGACTTCCTTGGTTTTTTGCTCGGAAGACCTTTCGCCTCTCCTCCCAGAAGCTTCTTCAGTCAGAACTGAGGAAGCTTCTGGGATGAGAAGCGAAAGCTCTTCAAGAAAAACGAAGGAAGTCAGTCGCCTTCGGAAAAATGACCTTTGGGATCGCCGTGACCTGGATGACCGAGAACCTCCGTAGAGAGGTTTAAGGAGGGTTGGGCCACGTTCCCTTGGGAATAGCCCCCTCCTGACCACCACCCCCTCCAGCCAGTCTGTTTCCTTTATGGTAGATCTAGAACAGCGGTTCTCAACCTGTGGGGTTGGGACCCCATTTGGGGTCGAACGACCATTTCACGGGGGTCGCCAAACAACGCAGTCCGCCATTTTCCCCCCCCCTTTTTCTTAGCTGTGCTCCTCCCTTTTCTTCTATTGGCTTTTGGGGGCCAATAGAATAGACTCTCTTGAATAGAGTCTCATTCTATTGGCTTTCAAAAGCCAATAGGAATTGTCCAGGCTGTCTCTGCCCCGCTGAGCCCGCCAAAAGTCCCCTTCTGCAAACGGTGCTGCACCCGTTGAGTAGTCCTCGACTTACGACCGGTTGGGGGTCGCGGCATTAAAAAGGTTGAGAACCGCTGATCTAGAAGGATTGGCGTGTTTGGGGACCCTGTCACCCCTGCAATAAATATATCCTGGGAGATGACCCAGGAAGGGTTGTGTTCTCTGAGGCTGTCCCCACCCTTTCGAACAGCACCCCCTGTGAAATCTGGAAACCCCCCACCCACCCGACTCTGCCTGCTTGCCTGCCTGCCTTCCACAACATGTGAGGCTTTGAATGACCTGCCTCCAGAAGTTGTGGGTGCTCCATCACTGCAAGCTTTTAAGAAGAGACTGGACAAGCGTTTGTCAGAAACGGTACAGGGCAGGGCTTTTCAACCTTTTCGCCCATTGTGCCACTTCTAGGATAGGGCAACATCCGAGGACCACCAGTCGCCTATCAAGGTGTCAAAAACATGATGACCCCCCCCCAAAGGGAAAAAGTGATAAAGTACAGGTAGTCCTCGACTTACAACAGTTCGCTTAGTGACTGTTTAAAGTTACAATGGCACTGAAAAAAGGGCCCCCCAAGCCACAGCCGAGCAAGACACCTGCCTGCCCGCCCGGCGGCGCTCTGCCTCCTGTCCGAGGTTTCCATGGTTGTGAGCATTTCTGTTGAGGATTGGCAGCGGGGGTGGGGGGTGTTTGGTTTTTATTCCCCCCGTCTGCTGGGTGGTTGCAGCAGGTTTTGGTCCCTTCACATGACCCTGGGACACTGTGACCGTCATAAATATGAATCAGTGGCCAAGCATCTGAATGTAAATCACGAGACCCTGGAGAGGCTGCAACATTCCAGCTGATCAGTGCTTCTTCTGGGCTCAGCAGAAGCCCCAGGATCAGTGCTGAGGTCCAGCTGCAGCCTGGCGCTGATCCTGGCACTTCCACTAGCCCTGACAGCCCTGAAGAAGCACCAATCAGCTGGAATGCGGCACTGATCCTGGGGCTTCCGCTGAGCCCTGACAGCCCTGCAGCTCCAGCCGTCTCTCGCTCAGGCTTGTGCGGTGCTGCCACCGGTTCAGCTCATTCCCCTCCCCCACTACCCCTTTTCTAGGATGGTCACGTACCCCCTGCCAGGTGCCAATGGACCACAGGTGGTACCCGTCCCACTGGTTGAAAAGCCCTGGTATAGGGCATTGATGGCGAACCTTTTAGAGACCGAGTGCCCAAACCACAACCCCAGACCCACTTATCTATCGCAAAGTGCCAGGGCCGCCATCAGCATTGTGGTGCCCTCGGGGGCGGGCATGGGGGGGCATGGTCCACTGGGTGGGCATGGCTGCAGTTGTCACGGCACATTGGGTGGGCGTGGCTGGGGTGGGCACGGCCACCTCGATGTTGCTCATGGGGAGGGAACGCCTGTGGGGGCCGGACAGGGTGGGGGGAGATCCAAGGGGTCTCTGGTAGGTGGGGCAGTGGGGAGGAGGCCCAGCATAAATGGGGGAGGCAGGCAATCCTAGCTGGGGCTGGGGGGGCCATGGCACTGATGGGGATCTGGCTTTCGTTGCTTGGAGTGGCCTTTGGGCTGTTGGGTGTGGGCGTGCTCTATCACCCCTACTCCAGCTCACTAGCTGGCCGCTTCGCCTCCTTTGTGGGGCTTCCACTCCGGGGGGGCGGCGGCCTAATGGACCTGCGCAAGTTGCTGGCAGTGGCAGCGCACGTGCCCACAGAGAGGGCTCTGAGTGCCGCCTCTGGCACCCGTGCCATAGGTTCGCCACCACTGGTATATAGGGTTTTCCTGCCAGAGCAGGGGGTTGGACTAGATGACCTCCAAGGTCCCTTCCGACGCAGTTATTTTGCTATTGCCTTTCCCAAGGACCGCGAATCGGATGACCTGCTGAATTATTCTCGGGCACCGCTTGGAATCACTATGGGCAAGTCGGACAGCTCCATAAATCTGTTAGATACATAAATTAGCTTTGCCCCCCCCCACAGCATTTGGCCCTTTTGGATTGCATTTTTGTATTTTGCTTTGTGATGTCTTTTTTTTTTTTTCCAAAATGATGATTTGCCCTTGATAAAATACACCACCCTGGGCACTGTGCTGGGCAGGACCAGCCATAAAAATCGATCCAATCCATAAAAAGAAAATAAAAGCAAAATCGCCGCACGCTCACACACACACACACACACACATACAACCGCGCCTGCACCCCAAACCCACTTCCGCTTTGAGAGCCAGCGCTCACCATCAGCTGCGGGGCAGAGTTCGGTCTTTGGGCGAAGGGAGGCCTGTCCCCCTGGCCCCCGGCAAGTCGGCTCGCAGGCCGGGAGGGCTTCTTAAAAATGGCCCCGTCCTGTGAGAAAGAGAAAAGGCCAAGCAGGCTGCAATTTTAGGAAGCCAAGAAATGGAGGGGGGGGAGGGGAGATGGAGGACAGGGAGGAAGGGAGGGAGGGAGGGAGGAAGGAGGGGAGAGAAGGGAGGAAGCGAGGAAGAGGGAGGGAGAGGGAGGGAGGGAGGGGAGAAGAAAAGGAAGGAAGGAAGGAAGGAAGGAAGGAAGGAAAGGAGGGAGGGAGAGAGGAAGAAGGGCGGAAGGGAGGGAGGGAGGGGAGAGAGGGAGGAAGTAAGGGAGGGTATAGAGGGAGAGGAGGGAGGGAGGGAGCGAGGAAGGAAGGAAGGAGGGAAGGAAGGGAGGGGAGGGAGGGAGGAGGGAAGGAGAGAGAGGGGAGAGAGGAGAAGAAGGGAGGGAGAGAGGGAGGGAGGAGAAGCGAGGAAGGAGGAAGGAAGGAAGGAAGGGAGGAAGGAAGGGAGGAGGGAGGGGAGAGAGGGGAGAAGGAAGGGAGGAAGGGAGGGAGGGAGAGAGGAAGGGAGGGATGGAGGGAGGGCGGGAAGGAGGGAGGGGAGAGAGGAAGGAGGGAAGGAAGGGAAGGAAGGAAGGAAGGAAGGAAGGAAGGAAGGAAAGGAGGGGAGAGAGGAAGGAAGGAAGGAAGGGAGGGAGGGAAGGAGGGAGGGGAGAGAGGAAGGAGGGAAGGAAGGAAGGAAAGAAGGGAGGGAGGGAAGGAGGGAGGGGAGAGAGGAAGGAAGGGAGGGAGGGAAGGAGGGAGGGAAGGAGGGAAGGAAGGAAGGAAGGAAGAGAAAGGAGGAGAAGAAGAAAGAAAGAGAAGGGGAGGAGAGGGCAGGGGAGGGGCAGGGACCAGGGACCAGGGCCAGGGGCCTTCCTTCACTTACATGTTCCACGTTGCTTTGGGGGGCAGCCGGGGGCTTCTGCCCGGGGCCGTTGCACTGCTTGCAATGCGAAATGTTCCTGAGGACGGGGCTGGAGCCCAGAAGCCTCACCTGGGGAGAGAGCAGCAGGTGAGGGAGGCAGAGGCAGAAGAGGAGGAGGAGGAGGAGGAGCAGGAGGAGTTCTGCCCTGGGGTCCAGGGCTGGCCCGGTGCCAAAAAGGCCCACGGACCAGCCATGTTGTGCCCCAGTTTCCTTTTCTCTCCTCAAGTCGAGCAGGGCGGCCTTCCGAGAGGGCCAGAAACGCTCCCCGACCAGGGCCGGCTCGGGGCACTCGCTTCTCGAGGCAGGGAGATTTGTAGGCCAGATAGTCCTCAGCTGACCACGCTTCGTTTAGCGACCACTCAAAGTTACAATGGGCACAGAAAAGAGGCACAGGGCCATTTTTCAGTTACAACCTTTGCCGTTACCTACGATCTACACTCAGGTGCTCGGTCGTTAGTGGTTCACACTTACGACGGTCGCAGCGTCCCGGTGGGGGAGGTGTCACCTCATTCCCTTTTGCGACCTTCCAACAAGCAAAGTCCAAGGGGGAAGCTGGATTCACTTAACGACCATGTGACCCACTTAACAACCGCGATTCGCTTAACGACCATGGCAAGGAGGGTCGTAAAATGGGGACAAACGCCACCGAACACACGTCCCACTTAGCAACGTAAACGTGGGGCTCAATAATGGTCATAAGCCGAGGACTGGCCGAATAAAATTTCCTGCCACCAAGAAAACAGGGGGCCGCGGCAAGCTCCCCCCGGCCGACAATTCGGCAGCCCTGTTTTCCTCCCCAGAACCTGAACTCAGGGCCTTCACCAGCTTCCCAGGGACGCAGAGATCCAGCAGACGTTCCAAAGACATCGAAGGCGTGTGGACAGCATCAGGCTAGAACAGTGGTTCTCAATCTTTTTAATGCCGCGACCCCCAACCGGTCGTAAGTCGAGGACTACTCAACCGGTCGTAAGTCGAGGACTACTCAACTGGTGCAGCCCCGTTTGCAGAATGGGACTTTTGGCGGGCTCAGCAGGGCAGAGACAGCCTGGACAATTCCTATTGGCTTTCAAAAGCCAATAGAATTAGACTCTGTTCAAGAGAGTCTATTCTATTGGCTTTCAAAAGCCAATAGAATAAAAGGGAGTAGCACAGTTAAGGAAAAAGGGGAAAAAATGGCGGACTGCGTTGTTTGGCGACCCCCGTGAAATGGTGGTTTGACCCCAAATGGGGTCCCGACCCACAGGTTGAGAACCACTGGGCTAGAATCAGTGTTTCTCAACCTTGACCATTTTAAGGCACGTGGACTTCAACTCCCAGAATTCCACAGCCAGCATTGCTGGCTGTGGAATTCTGGGAGTTGAAGTCCACGTGCCTTAAAATGATCAAGGTTGAGAACCATTGGGCTAGATGGAGTCCCTTGTCCAGACGCTCCCGGCCACAGGGCGAAGCAGTGGCCCCCCAACCTTTGGGGGTACCGGGGACCGGTTCCGTGGAGAGAAGCCGCGGTTTCACGTGTGGCCTGCATCCCGCGGATGGGGCTTCGTTGGGTTGCGTGGACCGGTTTTCGCCTGCCGTGGACAGGGGCTGCTCCACAGAACAGGGGTTGGGGACCCTCGGGGTGAAAGACCAAGCCGCGCGGGGAGGCCTCGTCCCCCGTGTACCCCCGATTTCGAACTAGCCCAGAGACCGGCGTCACCCAGCCCCCCAATGGCGGCCCAAGCCCAGCTAGATCGACTCAAGTTTCCTCTGCAAAGCCCCCCAACCCGAAGCCCACCCAGGGGGTCCCAGCCAAGGAGAAGCAGCTTTTACCGGTAGGGACTTGATTCTCCGAAGAGGAAGCGATTCCCTGCGGAGGAAAAGAAAGACGAGAATTAGGATTTCTGACTCCAGCAGACCCCAGAAGGACCCCCACGCCCCCAAGGATCATTCTGCAAGGGCCACGGGATGGTGGCTTGCTTCCCAGGTGGGTCAAGACTTGGGAGACCCCCACCCCCAGGCTGCCAGGCTTCTAACGATGCCCCCACCCCTCCAATAGATCAAACAAAGCCTCTGTCCCTCGTGGGCAAGCCAGTTATGGTGGAAGGGGTGGGTTGGATTAGAACAGGGGTCCCCAACCTGTGGGGTGCAGAATTCCCCAGCCAAATATATAGGATTTAAACTCCCAGAATTCCCCAGCCCAATATGTAGGACTTAAACTCCCAGAATTCCCCAGCCAAATATGTAGGATTTAAACTCCCAGAATTCCCCAGCCAAATATGTAGGATTTAAACTCCCAGAATTCCCCAGCCCAATATGTAGGATTTAAACTCCCAGAATTCCCCAGCTGAACATTAGGATTTAAACTCCCAGAATTCTCCAGCCAAATATGTAGGATTTAAACTCCCAGAATTCTCCAGCCAAATATGTAGGGTTTAAACTCCCAGAATTCTCCAGCCAAATATGTAGGGTTTAAACTCCCAGAATTCCCCAGCTCAATATGTAGGGTTTAAACTCCCAGAATTCCCCAGCCAAATATATAGGATTTAAACTCCCAGAATTCCCCAGCCAAACATTAGGATTTAAATTCCCAGAATTCCCCAGCCAAACATTAGGATTTAAACTCCCAGAATTCCCCAGCCAAACATTAGGATTTAAATTCCCAGAATTCCCCAGCCAAATATGTAGGATTTAAACTCCCAGAATTCCCCAGCCAAATATGTAGGATTTAAACTCCCAGAATTCCCCAGCCGAACGTTAGGATTTAAATTCCCAGAATTCCCCAGCCAAACATTAGGATTTAAACTCCCAGAATTCTCCAGCCAAATATGTAGGATTTAAACTCCCAGAATTCTCCAGCCAAATATGTAGGGTTTAAACTCCCAGAATTCTCCAGCCAAATATGTAGGGTTTAAACTCCCAGAATTCCCCAGCTCAATATGTAGGGTTTAAACTCCCAGAATTCCCCAGCCAAATATATAGGATTTAAACTCCCAGAATTCCCCAGCCAAACATTAGGATTTAAATTCCCAGAATTCCCCAGCCAAACATTAGGATTTAAACTCCCAGAATTCCCCAGCCAAACATTAGGATTTAAATTCCCAGAATTCCCCAGCCAAATATGTAGGATTTAAACTCCCAGAATTCCCCAGCCAAATATGTAGGATTTAAACTCCCAGAATTCCCCAGCCAAATATGTAGGATTTAAACTCCCAGAATTCCCCAGCCAAATATATAGGATTTAAACTCCCAGAATTCCCCAGTCAAATATGTAGGATTTAAACTCCCAGAATTCCCCAGCCAAATATGTAGGATTTAAACTCCCAGAATTCCTCAGTCAAACACGTAGAATTAAAACAATTAATCAGTGGAACAGCCTGCCTCCAGAAGCAGTAAATGCTCCAACATTGGAAGTTTTTAAGAAGAGACTGGAAAGCCATTTGTCCGAAATGGTGTAGGGTTTCCTGCCTGAGCAGGGGGTTGGACTAGATGACCTCCAAGGTCCCTTCCAACTTTACTACTATTATTAACTCCCAGAATTCCCCAGCCGAACATTAGGATTTAAAAATATACAGGTAGTCCTCGGCCACAGCTGAGCCCCAACTTTTCTGTAGCTAAGCGAGACGGTTGTTAAGTGGGGGGGGGTTGGCCCTGTTTTACAACCTCCCTTGACACCGTTGTTAAGTGAATCCCTGCAGTTGTTAAGTTAGTAACACGGTCGTTAAGTGAATCCGGCTTCCCCACTGACTTTGCCCCTCAGGAGCAGGTCACAAACGATCTCGAGAGACGGCAACCGTCGTAAGCGTGAATCGATTGCCCAGGGTCTTGAATTCTGATCCAGTGACCACGGGGGAGGCTGTAACGGTCATTAAGGGTGAAAAAACGGTGCTAAGTCCCCCTTTGCAGTGCCGTTGTAACTCTGAACGGTCACTAAATGAATGCTTGTGGGTTGAGGGCGACCTGCGGCGGCGTCGCCACGGATACATTCCCAAATTCGGGACCGTGACAACCCAAGTGCCCCCTCCCCTTTAGACCCCCTCCCCCTTTTTCAAACGTCGCCCTCAAAACCTTCCCTGCCTTTCCCTGTCTCCCCCCCCCCCCGTTCCTTTCCAACCTCAGTAGCTCTTGTTGCAGAAGAGGGACCGACTCCGGGCCCCATGCTCCACAGGGCCCCCTTTCTCCTCCTGACTGCATTCCTTGCCTCTCTCCCGGAGGGTGGGTCTAGAGCAGCGGTTCTCGACCTGTGGGTCAGGACCCCATTTGGGGTCGAACGACCATTTCACGGGGGTCGCCAAACAACGCAGTCCGCCATTTTTTTCCCCCCTTTTCCTTAGCTGTGCTACTCCCTTTTATTCTATTGGCTTTTGAAAGCCAATAGAATAGACTCTCTTGAATAGAGTCTCATTCTATTGGCTTTCAAAAGCCAATAGGAATTGTCCAGGCTGTCTCTGCCCTGCTGAGCCCGCCAAAAGTCCCATTCTGCAAAGGGTGCTGCACCAGTGGAGTAGTCCTCGACTTACGACCGGTTGAGTAGTCCTCGACTTACAACCGGTTGGGGGGACGCGGCATTAAAAAGGTTGAGAACCACTGCTCTAGAGGGCCTTTAGCTGCCCAGGCAATGCCAACCCCAGCTTCTCCCAGCGGTCTCTACGGAGAACAAAGCAGCTCCTGCCGATCTGCTAAAATATCGGGGGATCGTCCGGGATGTCGGCCCAGCAGACGGCTTTGCTGTTTGTGTGGCTTTGCTGTTTGTGTGCGGTCTTTCTTCACCCCCTGACCCCTTCACGGTCTCCCAGGCTGGGCCTCCGTGTGCCCCCACCCTCAAGAGGCCTCCTTTCCTCCTCCATTGAGAGCCTGCAGTGCGGAGAGTGGGGAGGGGGCTTCTGCTTCCCAACCCCCTCTCCCCACCAGCATGCTTGGTTGGGCCAACTCAATTCCAAAGACCGACAACAAAGGAAGGAGTTCCAAGGGGTCTTTTCTGGGTCTTCCACAACCGTTGCCCCCACCTGCATGAAAATTAGGAGGTGGGGAGGGAGCCCAGAGGGGCACCATCTGTCAGATACAAGCCCCAGGCATCCCCCCCCCAACCATTCTGCCAAACACACACACACACAAACACACACAAAGAGCAAGAAGAGGGAGGGAGCGTGGGCACAAAAGCCTCCTCAACCTCCACACTTTCCCTCTGCAGCCCCCATCCTTCCCCCCCACCCCGGGCCTCAACCCCCCCTTATTTCCCCAACACAGGTAGTCCTCAATTTACCATGGTTCGTTTAGTGACCGTTCAAAGTTACGACGGCACTGAAAACTGACTTCTAACCATTCCTCACACTTGTTACAATACAGGTAGACCACAACTGAGCCCCCAAATTTATATCGCTAAGGGAAACACGGTTGTTAAGTGAATCGGGCTCCCCCCCATTGACTGCCAGTCGGGAGGTCGCCAAAGGGGATCACGTGACCCCAGGACACTGCGACCGTCATAAATATGAGCCACCTGAATTTTGGTCATGTGACCACGAGGACGCTGCCACGGTCGTAAGTGTGAAATCGGCTATAGATTGCTTTCTTCAGTGCCGTCGTAACTTCAAACGGTCACTAAATGAACTGTCATAAAGCCGAGGACGGCCTGTAATTACAGCATTCCTGGGTCCTGGGATTGTCATCAGCCACCTTCCTAGGGAACGTCTCACAATCAAAAGTCACTGGGGAGGGGGGGGGGAAATGGCCAGATTCATTTAACGACCGCCTGTTTCACTTAGTGAATCGCTTTGGGCAAAAAAATAAAAATAAAAAAATTGCCCAAAAAACAACCAGGCCTGTTTTATGAACCCCAACTCAACCCATCGACTTGCTTAGTAACGGAAATTTGGGCTCAACTCTGGTCGTTAAGATTTGCCCCGAGCATTTGGTGGACGGCCTAGCATCTATATCAGGGGTCCTCAACCGTGGCCACTTTAAGACTTGTGGACTTCAACTCCCAGAATTCCTAATTCTGGGAGTTGAAGTCCACAAGTCTTAAAGTGGCCATGGTTGAAGACCCCGCTGGCTGAGGGATTCTGGGAGTTGAAGTCCACAAGTCTTAAAGTGGCCATGGTTGAAGACCCCGCTGGCTGAGGAATTCTGGGAGTTGAAGTCCACAAGTCTTAAAGTGGCCAGGGTTGAAGACCCCGCTGGCTGAGGAATTCTGGGAGTTGAAGTCCACAAGTCTTAAAGTGGCCACGGTTGAAGACCCCGCTGGCTGAGGAATTCTGGGAGTTGAAGTCACAAGTCTTAAAGTGGCCACGGTTGAAGACCCCGCTGGCTGAGGAATTCTGGGAGTTGAAGTCCACAAGTCTTAAAGTGGCCACGGTTGAAGACCCCGCTGGCTGAGGAATTCTGGAAGTTGAAGTCCACAAGTCTTAAAGTGGCCACGGTTGAAGACCCCGCTGGCTGAGGAATTCTGGGAGTTGAAGTCCACAAGTCTTAAAGTGGCCACGGTTGAAGACCCCGCTGGCTGAGGAATTCTGGGAGTTGAAGTCCACAAGTCTTAAAGTGGCCACGGTTGAAGACCCCGCTGGCTGAGGAATTCTGGGAGTTGAAGTCCACAAGTCTTAAAGTGGCCACGGTTGAAGACCCCGCTGGCTGAGGAATTCTGGGAGTTGAAGTTCACAAGTCTTAAAGTGGCCACGGTTGAAGACCCCGCTGGCTGAGGAATTCTGGGAGTTGAAGTTCACAAGTCTTAAAGTGGCCACGGTTGAAGACCCCGCTGGCTGAGGACTTCTGGGAGTTGAAGTCCACAAGTCTTAAAAGTTGCCAAGGTTGAGGGACTCTGATCTAAACACTCGGGGCAAATCTTGAACTCGCCACACACACACCCCTCCCCCCCCCGTTCCTGCAGGGACGCAATCAAAAGCTCTCCGATGACTCAAACTTCTTGGAAACCGGTTGTGCAAAGGGAAGACCTGGATTTAAGCACCCAAATCCCCTCACAGCTGACAACAAGCCTGCCTTAAACCATGGGCAATAAATAGATTAAGATCGCACATCCGAAACCGGGCAAAAGAAAACAATCAAGTCCCCACGTTTGGCTTCTCTTTTTCCTCTTCTTGGGCTGACAGGCAGATCCAAACCTTTTTGGTTTTGGGGGATTTAATCCTCCGGAATGAGCGGTTTAAAAACCGCAGGTAGGCCTCGCTTTACGCCCAAAATCGAGCACGCGGAAAAAAGCAACCTACAACCGTTTTTTTCACACAACCGTATAGTATTGTGCAGTCGCATGATGTAATTTACATTATTTTTTTGCTGGAAACTGGCCTTTTTGATTAGCTTCCGGAAAAAATAAAAGCCCTTGGGAATCTATTGACTCGCTTAACGACCGCCACGTTCACTCTATGACTGCAGCATTTGCTTAACGCTGGTGTAAAAAAGGTTGTAAGATTGAGTTGCTCAGGTGAACACCTCGATTTATGACTATTGTAAAAATCGAGGTTCTGTCACCATTGTAAGTCCAGGCCTATTTTTCCAGAATTGGTTGGTTTTATCCATTTTTACTGTTTTAGGAATTTATATCTTACAGTTTTAATGTTTTTAAGGCTGTCTGAAGCCGCCCAGCGTCCCTTCGAAATAAGACGGGCAGAAAATACGTTTAGTCCACAAATAAAACAAACAATAAATTTGGATACCTGGACGCAGCATGTAAGGCAACACATAAATCTCGCTGCAGAAATTCCTTTGGTGTTTAATGTCAATTATATATTTAAGGTTATTTTCTTTTTGTAGGTTTTATTTTTATTGTTAGTGTTGGCTGTGTTGGTTTGTTTTTCTGTTTTTCTTAATTTTGTATTTTAATGTTGGAAATAAAAGAAGAAAGAAAGAAAGAAAAAAGGAAAGAAAGAAAGAAAGAGAAGAAGAAGAGGAAGAAGGAGGAAGAGGAAGGGAGGGAGAGAAAGAAAGAAAGAAAGAAAGAAAGAAAGAAAGAAAGAAAGAAAGAAAGAAAGAAGGGAGGGAGGGAGGGACAGAGAGAGAGAGAGAAAGAAAGAAAGGAAGGAAGGAAGGAGAGTGTGAGAAAGAAAGAGAGAGAGGCAGGAAGGGAGGGGGAGAGAGAGAGAAAGAAGGAAGAAAGGAGAGAGTGAGAAAGCAAGAGAGGCAGGGAGGGAGAGAGAGAGAAAGAAAGAAAGAAAGAAAGAGAGAGAGAGAGAGAGAGAGAGAGGAAGGAAGGAAGGAAGGAAGGAAGGAAGGAAGGAAGGAAGGAAGGAAAAGGAGGAAGGAGAGAAAGAAAGAAAGAAAGAAAGAAAGAAAGAAAGAAAGAAAGAAAGAAAGAAAGAAAGAGAAATTCTTCAACTCCTATGTCTCCAGACATTCTCACGTTTTGCAGGGAAAACAAAAATACATTTGTGTGTGAACGCAGCCCAACAACGCAACTCACACAGCCGAGCATGCTAACTTACAGATCCTCGGGAAACATCTCCACATCTGTCTCCATGGGGGAGTAGTCCGGGCCAACACCTGCACGGCAGAAAAAGAGGCTCCAGTGATTACAAATACTCCTCGACTTACAACAGTTCGCTTAGCGATTGTTCGGTTACAATGACTCTCCCCAAAAAATCTGACTTATGGCCGTTCCTCACGCTTACGACCAATGGCCACAACCAATATTCAGACGCTTGGCAACAGGCTCCTATTTACGACCGCTGCGGTGTCCCAGGATCACACGAACCCCCCCCCCCTTTTTTTGCAACCTTCCGATAAGCAAACTCAAGACCGGCTCGGGAATTCTGGGAGTTGTAGTCCACAGGGTGTAAAGTCGCCCAGCTTGGAGAACCCCCGGTTGAGAGAGTCTGTTCTAATTTCAGAAAATCCCTGAGAAACCCAGTAGTAAATCGAGGACTGGCTGTACACTCCCCTGAGATACAGAAGACCCGGTTTGGAAGGGCATGGATTCGAATTCAGTCCCACCCCTCCCAAACCTCACCTGAGTCCGTAGACTCCGAAGAGACCGAGTCCTGAGATGACCATTGCTTCTTGAAGTCCAGGTTCAACTTCTTTTTCCTTTTGGGGGTGTCCCAGTCACTGCAAAGCAAAGGGGGAGGGGGGGTCAGACAGCCCCCCAACATGTGACTTGTGCCAGAGTCTTTTCCTTTGATTTCCTCTTACATTTTCCCTTCCAGAAATCCAGGAGGAACGTGGCTTATTTTTTGTGAGTTCTTCTCCTGTCTCTTTTCGTTCTCTGTAGTTACTCCTCCTCCCTCTCCTCTCTTCTCCTTCTTCTCTCTCTCCTCTCCTCCCTCTCTTCTCCTCCTCCCTCTCCTCCTCCTTCTCTCTTCTCCTTCTCTCTCCTCTACTCCCTCTCCTCCTCCTCCTCCTCCTCTCTTCTCCTTCTCTCCTCTCCTCCTCCTCCTCCTCCTTCTCTCTCCTCTCCTCCCTCTTCTCCTCCCTCTCCTCCTCCTCTTCTCCTTCTTCTCTCTCTCCTCTCCTCCCTCTCCTCCTTCTCCTCTCTTCTCCTTTTTCTCTCCTCTCCTCCTCCTCCTCCCTCTCCTCCTCCTTCTCCTTTCTCCTTCTTCTCCTCTCCTCCTCCTCCTCCCTCTCCTCCTCCTTCTTCTCTCTCCTCTCCTCCCTCTCTTCTCCTCCCTCTCCTCCTCCTTCTCTCCTCCTTCTCTCTCTCCTCTCCTCCCTCTCCTCCTCCTTCTCCTTTCTCCTTCTTCTCCTCTCCTCCTCCTCCTCCCTCTCCTCCTCCTTCTTCTCTCTCTCCTCTCCTCCCTCTCTTCTCCTCCCTCTCCTCCTCCTTCTCTCCTCCTTCTCTCTCTCCTCTCCTCCCTCTCCTCCTCCTTCTCCTCTCTTCTCCTTCTTCTCTCCTCTCCTCCTCCTCCTCCGCCTCCTCCTCCTTCTTCTCTCTCTCCTCTCCTCCCTCTCTTCTCCTCCTCCCTCTCCTCCTCCTCCTTTCTTCTCCTTCTTCTCTCCTCTCCTCCTCCTCCTTCTCCTTTCTTCTTCTTCTCTCCTCTCCTCCCTCTCTTCTCCTCCCTCTCCTCCTCCTCCTTCTCCTCTCTTCTCCTTCTTCTCTCCTCTCCTCCCTCTTCTCCTCCTTCTCCTCTCTTCTCCTCCTCCCTCTCCTCCTCCTCCTCCTCCTCCTCCTCCCCCTTTCCATCTTTAGCACAAACACGAATTAACAACTCAGAAACCCCTAACAACCCCTACCAACGAAGCCCCTGTAAATGTAGTCAGCTTACGACCACAAGGGAGCCCCAAATTTCCGCTAAGTGAGACATTTGTTAAGTGAGTTTGTGCCCCGGCTTACGACCCTTCTGGGCACGGTTGTTAAGCGAATCGCGGCAATTGTGAAGTCAGTCACACGCTCGTAAAGTGAAACCGGCTTCCCCCCCCCCATTGACTGAGCTTGCCATAGAGTCGCAAAAGGGGATCGCCGGA
Source organism: Crotalus tigris (assembly GCF_016545835.1). Taxonomy (NCBI): domain Eukaryota; kingdom Metazoa; phylum Chordata; class Lepidosauria; order Squamata; family Viperidae; genus Crotalus; species Crotalus tigris. The sequence goes on from NW_024100685.1 coordinate 77,666, forward strand.
CCCCCCCTAGGACGCTGCAACCGTCATAAAAGTGAAACGGTTGTCAAGCGTAGGAATATCATGGGGGATTCTGCAACCGTCACAAGTCCGTCGTAAGTCAGGTTTTTTTTGTCGTTCTAACTTTGAACGGTCCCTAAACCAACTGTTCCAAGTGGAGACTTTGGAAAAAGTGCAAAGAGGGGCACAACTCAGATGATCAAAGGCCTGGAGACAAAAACATACGAAGAAGAATGGCTGTTGTTTAACAATTTGGAGATTTTATTGTTCAATAATTAGGATATCAACCTGTTTATGTTTTGTTATTATGTTTATTTTCAATTTGTTTATATTTATGTTAAAGGGGAGTTAAAGCGCATTATGGACTTGATTATTTATATAGTTGATTAATCTTAGTTAGATTATGATTATCATACTTGTAACCCTGTACTCAGCTCTGGGAAGTGGGGGAGGGAGAGGGGGGGTTTTGGGTGGGTTGATTTTGGTTTATATTGTGATTTTTATAAAACTTTTTAATAATAAAAAAAAAAGAACCGCTGCAGGAGTTGGGAACGGCCAGTCTAGAGAAGAGAAGGACCAGGAGGGACATGAGAGCAATTATTCCAGTGTTTGAGGGGCTGTCCCAAAGAAGAGGAGGGGTCCACTTATTCTCCAAAGCCCCTGAAGAAGGCAGGACAAGAAGCAAGGGACGGAAACTCATCAAGGAGAGAAGCAGCCTGGAACTAAGGAGACATTTCCTGAATTAACCAGTGGAACTGCTTGCCTCTAGAAGTTGTGGGTGCTCCCACAATGGAGGCTTTTAAAGAGATTGGACAGCCATTGGTCTGGAATGATATGCGGCCTCTTGCTGGAGCAGGGGGTTGGACTAGAAGACCTCCAAGGCCCCTTCCAGCTCTGTTCTGGTTATTATTATTACCAGTTAACAGCCGAGATGGAGGTTTCTCAGCTTAAAGACGGGGGGGAATTCTGGGAATCGAAGTCCACCCACCTTCTGGCTACTGTGTCCACCTGAGACCTCCAGACATCAAAACTGCATGTTATCTTAGTAAATTGAGTCTTTTTCTTCTTTAAAAACAAGCTCAGGAAACTGTGCCTCAGCTGTTTCCTGCTAGACTCTTCCTGGGCAGAAGGCTGTGAATGTTTTCCGGTAAAATCCGAATTCAAAACCTGTGGTCAGCAAAAGCCAACTTCTTTTCTGCTCAAACGTGCCCAGCCATTTTAGGAGCCCTGGAAATATTTCAAGGAAGGCCAACTCTTTTAAAATTGACGGGATGGTTTGCTACTACTTCAGTTGTGGCTAGTATAAGATAATGGAAGATAAATCAGATTAATGGAAGAATAAATCATTCGGGTAATTCTTGAACTGCCTTGGAGGCCAGGACTTGAGAAGGACTGAAAAAGGACCCCCGTCCCGTTTTAGGGTTCCCTCCTCAAAGTCCAAGATAGCTGGGTCAAGCTGGCCCCAAAGGCCAAGGACTCTGATAATAAACAATTTGTATTTATAGTTCATTTAGCAACCGTTCAAAGTTACAGCAGCATTGAAAAAAGCCACTTACGGCCGTTTTTCACACTTACAACCGTCGCAGCATCCCCAGTGTCACGTGATCAACATTCAGACGCTTGGCAACTGACTCATACTTATGACGGTCGTGGTGTCCCGGGGTCACGTGATCCCCTCTGACAAGCAAAGTCAGATTCACTTTACAACCGTTACTGAGTAACTGCGGTGGTTCACTCAACAACAGTGGCGAGAAAAGTCGTCAAATGGGGGAAAACTCACTTAACTGTCTCGCTTAGCAACGGACCACCCGTATTGTATTTAGCCGACTATTCATGTTTTTAACTTTTCGTGCCTAATGTTCTAACGTTTGTTTGTTCGTACTGCAATTGTCTTATTTCTGTATTCATGGCCTTGTCCGTGGACCAGAGCAAGACGGAGTTTGTCAAATTTAATAAATCAATCAAATTAATTTGCATTTCTGAGCTGTACCCACCCATTTTTTTTTTTAGCTATGGCAAGGGTAGTCCATCTCGGCTCTTTTATGCCTGGTGGACTTCAACTCCCAGAATTCCTGAGCCAGCCATGCTAAGGGGAAAGGGAGAGGTTTCCAAGCTGAGCCAGGCTGTCTCAGGAATTCTGGGAGTTGAAGTCCACGAGTCATGAAGGGGCCTAGGCCAGAGGTAGGCAAGCTTGGCTCTTTTATGACTTCAACTCCCAGAATTCCTGAGCCAGCCATGCTGAGGGGAAGGGAGAGGTTTCCATGCTGAGCCAGGCTGGCTGAGGAATTCTGGGAGTTGAAGTTCACGAGTCATGAAGGGGCCTAGGCCAGAGGTAGGCAAGCTTGGCTCTTTTATGACTGGTGGACTTCAACTCCCAGAATTCCTCAGCCAGCCATGCTGAAGAGAAGGGAGAGGTTCCCAAGCTGAGCCATGCTGGCTCAGGAATTCTGGGAGTTGAAGTCCATCGGTCACAAAGCAGCCTAGGCCTAAGGTAGGCAACCTTGGCTATTTTATGCCTGGTGGACTTCAATTCCCAGAATTCCTCAGCCAGCCATGCTGAGGGGAAGGGAGAGGTTTCCAAGCTGAGCCATGCTGGCTCAGGAATTCTGGGAGTTGAAGTCCGCAAGTCATAAAAGAGCCAAGGTGGCCTACCCGAGCTAGGGCCTTGTTAAAAAGACTGAGCCTGCGGGTTATCCGAAACAGAAATGTCAGCAGGAAGGAAGGATTAACCACCAGCCAGGCAGGTTACAGAACAACCTGGGCCCCATCTCTGAATAAAGCTTGCCATGAGCCATTTCCAATGAATAACAGAGTTGGAAGGGACCTTGGGGGTCATCTACTCCTACCCCCTGCTCAAGCAGGAGACTCTATACTATTCCGGACAAATGGCTGTCCAATCTATTCTTAAAAGCTTCCAGTGATGGAGCACCCACCACTTCTGGAGGCAGGTTGTTCCACTGGTTAATTGTTCCCACTGTCAGGAAATTTCTCTTTAGTTCTAATTTTGATCTCTCTTGATCGATGGCTGGAAAGTGATCAAGGAGAGACCAAGTCTGGAACTAAGGAGAAATTTCCTGACCATCAGAACAATTAATCAGTGGAACTGACAAATTGTCTCCAGAAGTTGTGGGTGCTCCAACACTGGAAGTTTTTCCGAAGAAACTGTTTTGTCTGACGTGGTACAGGATCTCCTGCTTGAGCAAGGGGTTGGACTAGAAGACCTCCAAGGTCCCTTCCAACTTGGCTCCCAGCCTTTGGTTATTCCACTCTGTGTCAAAGCAGAGAAGAAAGAGACCCTTTGCTGGGTTTAATCATGGCTACTTGTGCTAAGCAGGGTTGGCTGAGTTCACCCAACATGCAAGGGGTCAGAAGGGATTTTGGGGATGATTTTTTTCACCACCACCCCCCAAATTGAGGCTTGGCACCTGGAGGTCCCTGGTCAGCCAAGGTGATCCTTCCAGCACTGTATAACAGCCCCCTCCTTACTGTGCATCGAAGGTTGGAGAAGGGGCCTCTCCACACAACACCACGTGTTGCAAGCACCCCTCCTGCTAATAGCCATGCTCCCGCTCTTCCTCCTCGCATTATGCAAAGAACTACAATAGGAGCAGCTGCTCCTCTGAGCATTGGGGCAGAAGGGGGGGGTAAAAAAAATGCAGGACACAGGAGGCCCACCCAAAACCGGCACTCCGTGGGTCAGGGTTAAAGCCGCCTTTAAAAAGAGGGCCAGCCTAACCATTGCCGAAAAAGAAGGAATGTTCAGAGAAGCCCCACCCCCAATCAAGGCACACCCCAACCCCAAAATGTGCAATTTCTAAGCTTTCATCAGAAACCTCTTTCCTTGCAAAAAAAAATAAAAATTGCCTTCAGCCAGGAAAAGACAGAATTTGCCAACAGATGGAATAAATTCAAAAGTCTGCCGCAGGCAAAGACATTCCAAGGATCCACTACCCCCTCCCCAATTTTCTCCCTGCCCAGGAATCCTATTGGGGGTGGGGGGGGGGAGAATCAGGGAGGGAAGCCCCCCCCCAAGCAGGCCTCGCTTCAGAGGAAGTGGCCGAGGTTTGCAGGCGGAACTGGGGGAGGGAAAAAATGGGGGCTGTTTTATTGGATGTGGCAACTGCTGATGTGAACTAGGCTTCCCAGCATCCAGTGGCCCTTAAATGTCTCTCTCTTACTCCTGAGTAATTGCACCCAGAAGCACTTCCTCCCTCCAGGCCTTTGCTCCCCACGAATGGCCTTTTTTGGGGGGGAGAGTGTTTGTCCCATGCAAAGGGGAAAATTGCAGGGTGGGCTCTAGCTACAGACCAAGGCACCCCAAAGGTGCCAAGCCAGAGGAGTCGGGCTGCAGGAAGGCGGGGTGGTGGGACCCCTCCCCAAGGACATAAGCAATTGCCCCCCTCCCCAGATTGCTCCTTCCTGACCAGAGGCAGGCAGGGTGAAGAGAGACCCCCCCACACACCAGTTCAGCCTGGTTTCCAGCTGCAGAGCTGTGGGCTCTTCCCCACTGCAGAAGACCCCCCACCCATCTCTTGCTGCTAGGAATTTCAATCTCGCCCCAAGAGGCCAAGGTCTGCTTAGGGCAAGGCCTTGCCCACGCCCCCCCCCATTGGAAAGAGACCCCTCCAGCCTGCCCAGGAACGGGGGGGGCTTTTTATGCCCCCCTGGGCTCCAGCATGGGGAGAAAGGCACCCTTGACCTTGGCAGCACCTTGGGGGGGGGTGGCCAAAGGCCCTTTTCCCAACATTTCTCCCCCCTCCCCCTGCAAGCCCCAGAGCCCCCCCCCCGTCCTCCCCAGCGCCACATCTGCACATCTGGAGGGGCGCGAAGCCTTCCGCGACTCTCCCTCTCCCTCCGCGGGGCCCGGGCCGCCCTTCCCTCGGGCGCCTGACAGCCCAGCCCGCGCCCACATTCCTGCCGCCAAAGGGGGGGGGGAGGACCGCTTTTGTCCGCCCTCCGGTCCACGCGGTCCCGGTTCTTTTCCCCTGCACACACACACACACACACACACACACACACACACACACAGAGCCGCGACGGTGTAAAGGAGGCCTGCCACACTGTTGGGGGGGGGGGAGAAAGGAGAGAGGAGAGGGAGGGAGGGAGAGAGGAGAGGGAGGGGGAGGGGATAAACGGAGGGAGAGAGGGAAAGAAAAAGAAGAAGGGAGGAAGAGGAAGAGAGAGAAAGGGAGGGAGAGGAAGAGAGGGGGAGAGAGGAGAGGAAAGGGAGAGAGGGAAAGAAAGAGGAAGGGGAGAAAGAGAGGAAGAGGAAGGGGGAGAAAGAGAAAGGGAGGGAGGGAAAGAGGAAGAGAGGGGGAGAGGGAAAGAGGGAGGAAGGGAGAGAAAGGGAGGGAGGGAAAGAGGAAGAGAGAGAGGGAGGGGAAGAGAGGGAGGGAGAGAGGGAAAGAAAGGAAGGGGAGAAAGAGAGGAAGAGGAAGGGGGAGAAAGAGAAAGGGAGGGAAGGAAAGAGGAAGAGAGAGGGGGAGAGAGAAACAGAAGAGGGAGGGAGGGAGAGAGGGAAAGAAAGAGGAAGGGGGAGAGAGAGAGAGAAAGAGGAAGGGGGGAAGAAAGAGAGCGAGAAAAGGAGGGGGCGCGCCTGCTACCCACCTCCCCGCATCTCCCCGGCCGCCGCTCGCCTTTACCTGCCCAGCCCGACCAGCTTGTCCATGTCGAGGGCCAGGTGGGTGACCGGGGACATCGCGGGCCCGGCCGGGCAGAACTGCCGGCTGAGCCCGGGCAGCGGGCGGGCTGGGCGGCGGGGCTCCGGGGAGCGCGCGGGGGACCCGGCCGGCTCCATCGGGCGTGGAAGAGAGAGAAAGGCTCAGGCGAGCGGGACGCGCGGCTGGCTCCGGCTCTTCCCTCCTGCGCGCCAAAGAGGAGCCGCGGCGCCCGAGCCGGCGCGGGAGGCTGCGCTGGGCTGGCCCGGCCCGGCCCCTCCCCGCCCCGCAGCTGCCGGCTCTTCCCCCCCCCCCGGCTCCCGCCCTCCCTCCTCTGGGCAGCCCCGCAATGAGATTCGAAAAATAACAGAGCCAAGAGGCGCAGCGCCAACCAATGGCCGCCCGGCTGCGCAAGCGGAGGAGGGGAAAATGCGCAAAAGCGCAGCGGGGAAAGAGGAAGGCGGGGGGGGTGAGGAGGAGGGGGGGTTGGGAGCACGTGACTTTTTTGCAGCCTGGAGGGGGGCTCTGCCCCCCCTCCCCCAGCCCCCCCCACTCCCCAACCCTCTCCCCGCACAGAAAGGAGCGGAGAGATCGGCGGTGCGCGCGATAGGGCGGCGGACTCTTCCTCCACCGGGAGGCCTGGTGGGGGTCGGGGGGGGGTCTCTTGGGGATGGGGGCAATTGAGGAGGGGGCCTGGTTGGTGATTTGGGGTCCGGGAGGAAGGGCGCCTTTGCACCCCCCCCCCAAGGGCCGCAGATGATGCCTGTGCAGGCCTGATTCTCAGCCCCCTCCCCAATCTGGATTTAATCTCTATTTCTCCATCCCATCTCTCTCTCTCTCTCTCTCTCTCTCTCTCTTTCATTCTGTCATTCTCATTCTCTCTCATTCTTGCATTATCATTCTTTTTTCTCTCATTCTTTTTCTCTCCTTTTTCTCTCGTTCTTTCTCCTTTCTCATTCTGTCTTTCTCATTCTCTCATTCATTCATTCATTCTATTTCATTCTCTCATTCTCATTCTCTCTCATTTTCATTATCGCTCATTCTTTTTTTCTTTTTCTCTCCTTTTCCTCTCATTCTTTCATTCTTTTTCTTTCTCATTCTGTCTTATTCTGTCTCATTCTCTATCTCATTCTTTCATTCTAGTTCATTCTCTCATTCTCATTCTCTCATTCTTTCATTATTCTCTCTTTCTTTTTCTCTCCGTTTCCTCTCATTCTTTATCTCTCATTCTTCTTTCTCATTCTGTCTTTCTCATTCTCTTATTCTTTCATTCTCTCATTCTTTCATTATTCTCTCATTCTTTTTCTCTCCGTTTCCTCTCATTCTTTATCTCTCATTCTTTTTCTTCTTTCCCATTCTGTCTTTCTCATTCTGTCTTTCTCATTCTCATTCTTTCATTCTTTCATTATTCTCTCTTTCCTTTTCTCTCCGTTTCCTCTCATTCTTTTTCTTTTTTCTCATTCTGTCTTTCTCATTCTGTCTTTCTCATTCTTTCATTCTCTCTATTTCATTCTCTCATTCTTATTTTCATTCTCATTCTCTCTTATTTTTCTCTCTCTCTCTCTCTTTCTTTCTGCCTCTCATTCTCTCTCTCTCTCTCTCTCTCTCTCTCTCTCTCTCACATACACACACACACACACACACACACACACAAACACACACACAAATGCCTTTGGAACACTCCTGCTCCTTACCCACTGCCTTCCAACCCTTTCCTTCCAATCCAAGATAAGTAAGAACCGTGTTTGCTAATAAATAAGCAAACAAACTCAAATGGGCAGAGCTGCCACAAGAAAGGTAAAGAAAGTGAAAAGAAAAAAAAAAGTCAGGGTGAGATGAGGGAAACAGAAAAGACTTTGGCCGCACAATCCCGGGAGTTGCATTCTTGGCATTTTATGCATGACTTGCCTTCCGCTGCTTGCTTGCCACACCTCCCCACTCCTTTTTCACCCAGGGGCTGGATGGGAGCACCTTCCCTAAAAAAAAACAGGCCAGAAAAAAAGGTGGGATAACTAAGCAAAGGAAAACCTGGCCTGGAAGGGTAGACAGATGGGATACGTGTCTGATAAGCTCCAGTTGTGGCAGGTGGCAGAGGAGAAGTAGGACTATTGTGGGCTGTGTAAATAAACAACGTGCTTTCAGCCTGTCCTGGGTCTGTAGCGCACACATGTTTCTTTGCGTGGCAATTGATGAGTTAAAGCTCAGGTAGGCCACGGCTGGGCCCCAAATTTCCATTGCCAAGCAAGTCGGTTGCCCCATTTTATGAAGGGTTTTGCCACAGTTCTTAAATCAGGGGTCTTCAAACTTGGCCCTTTGATGACTTGATTGATAGGCTGTGTTTAACGAGCACACCCCGATGTTGTGATTGCAGAAACTGGCTCACATTTTCCATCTTCCGGTGGTGGCCGGCAACTGGGCCTGGCTGCAGCTCAGTCCAGAGGTCAGGTGTGGTGTGAGAATCTCACACACACACACAAACACACACGGACTTTGGCAAGGGAGGAAAAATGGTGGCTGCTTCTGAACAACAGTTATCGGTTTGGCACCAGGCGCTCGGCCAAGGGCGTCTCCTTTGGCCTTCCGAAGGCGACTTCGGGCGGGAGAATTATCCGAGAAGGGGTCGGCGGCTGCAGCTGGACATGGCTGCAGGGAAGGCACTAATTGGGGATGGGCCAAGGAGGGAGGGAGGGAGGGTCTCGCCTTGCCTCCCCGGGAATGTGCTTCAGGGCTGGGAGGACTCGCTGGTGATCTTTTTGCCAAGACTGGCCACCCCAAAGGGATACACAGCTCTCTCTTTTATTTTTCCTGTGTCTCTCCTCCCTATCTTATTCTCTCTCTCACCTTTCTCTTTCTTCTCTCTCTCTTTTTATTTCTTTCTCTTCTCTGTCTTATTCTCTCTCTCTCTCTTCTCACTTTTTCTCTTTATCTCTCTCTCTTTCTCTCCTATTTCCTCTCTCTCATGTCTCTCACCTACACACATGTGTCTCTCATGCAAGCCTCTCACACACACATACAAATCTCTCTCACACACACAGTCTCTCACATGCACACGACACACACAGTGTCTCCCTAACTTTTCACACAGAATCATCTCTCTCATGCACACACAGGTCTCTCCCTCACATACATACACACCTCTCCCTCTCTTTCTCTCTCTCTCTCTCTCTCACACACACACACACACACACACACGTCTCTCACGTGCACACAAATCAGACATATACACGCACACCCCTCTCACACACAAAGTCTCTCTCATACACATAAACACGCTTCCCTCGCACAGACACACCTCTCTCGCACTCACATGTGCAAGTCTCTCTCTCACACACACACTCACACAGAGAGTTTTTTTTTTTTTTTGATTGCCCCAAATGGCTGCCCTGGGGGTGGGGGGAGGAAACTCAGAGTAAAGTCGCTTCTGATTCAGCTCCTCTATCTAAATAACTGCTGATTTTCTTAACATATAAAAAGGGGGAAATAGGAATTAATCTGAAGCATAACCCTCCTTGTGTGAAATCGGAGCTTTTGCCAGGCATCTTCCAATGAATTTGAAAATTATTATTGTTTGTTTAAGCACACATCTGCAGGTGAGAGGAATTTACCTGGAGTCAAATGGATTCTTTGCCTCTAGCTTCGGTCATCTCCAATCATTAATCCCAATGTGGGGATTAATTATTTCTGTGCCGGGGAAATATCTCGAGGGGTTTCTGAGCTGGGGTCTCTGAATTTAATTATTTCAATACTGGGGGGGTTCAGAAGCTGATGAAGTTTGGGTCCCCTCCCTAAAGACACACGTGGGAACCCGGAGCAAATATGCCGGGAGAGGCAATTGGCGAGTTTGCAACACGTCAGGGCCTGCCCTGCCAACTCTTTCACATTTTGGGTTGCAAAGACACAAAGCGAAGGGAATAATTGCAGGGTTCAACGCCCTGCGATGAATGATGCAGGAAATATATTTTTTGTTGTTGTTGTCGTTCAGATCTTCTGGGATCTTCCTGGCAGCAAAAAGGATTGTTGGCATCTTCTGCAAAAGGAAAAAAAAATTATAAGAATCCTAAATGAACCACAAAAATTACAGGCACAAAGACCCAAAAAGAAAAGCAGTGTAAAGCAGAACGAATAACTTCCCCCTTCACCCCAGCGAATTAAAAACAATTTTAATAGCAAAACGCAGCATGATCTGCCTTCCTCCTGAGGTCCCCTGTCTTAATTTAAAAATATAAAATAAACTATAAAATAAACAACAGTTCATTTAGTGACTGTTCAGAGTTGCAACGGCACTGAAAAAAGTGACTTACGACCATTTTTCACAGTTAATGACCGCTGCAGCATGCCCGTGGTCACGTGATCAAGGAGAGAAGCAACCTAGAACTAAGGAGAAACTTCCTGACAGTTAGAACAATTAACCAGTGGAACTACCTGCCTCCAGAAGCAGTGAATGCTCCAACACTGGAAGTTTTAAAGAAGAGACTGGACAGCCAGTTGTCTGAAATAGTATAGGGTTTCCTGCCTGAGCAGGGAGTTGGACTAGATGACCTCCAAGGTCCCTTGCAACTTTATTATTATTATTATCAAAATTTGGACACTCGGCAAATGGCTCCTATTTATGACAGTCGCTACTTGTATTTTTATCTATCTATATTCCCCATGGATGCTTTAACCTTTTTGGATGTTTCTGTGGGTTCTTTTTTGTCATCTGCCCTGAACCTGTATGGAGTCAAAACCCAGAAGGACGAAATAAAGCAGGCAGAAATTCAGCAGGTACAGCCCTGTTTAGGAAGAACTACACACCCTTGCGATAGCCTATATTCTGGCAACGTGACTCCACCTGGCAGAGATATTATTGCAAGGTGCCCAGTCTTTCTTTCTTTCTTTCTTTCTTTCTTTCTTTCTTTCTTTCTTTCTTTCTTTCTTTTGCTTTCTTTCTTCTTTCTTTCTCTTTCTTCTTTCTTTCTCTTTCTTCTTTCTTTTTCTTTTTCTTTCTTCTTTCTTTCTCTTTCTTCTTTCTTTCTCTTTCTTTTTTTCTTTCTCTCTCTTCTTTCTCTTTCTTTCTTTCTTTCTTTCTTTCTTTCTTTCTTTCTTTCTTTCTTTCTTCCAAAGCAGTCTCCTCCTCTTGCTTCCAGACTGGCTGGGAATCATGGGCCCTGCAGTCCAAACCTGTTGCTCCTTCTCCCAGACAAAGAGGCTGAAAAACAGTTTTTAATCCCAGAGCTGTAACCATATGAAATACCACTGTATAAAGTGCAACGTTGACGTGCAACCTCAGCGCAAGGCAGGGTGAATAGAATGCGAAGGGTGTGTGTATATAACGCGTGTTCTAATGTGTGGTTTTGACGTGTGTGTAGGGCGCACTGTGGAAAGCCCTTAAATTTCGTTGTGAGTTACACAAGGGCAATAGAGATCTATTCTATTCTGTTCTATTCTACAGCAGGCCTGGTGGTTGCTAGGATGCACCCGTTGCCTAGCAACCCTGCTGTGGCTGCGGTTGCCAGGAGCTGGAGGGAACTACCACTCCCACAATGCCTAGCCTGAGATGGCGGGGGGGGGGGAGGCTGAGGTTGCCATGGCTGCCCCTGCAAACAATATGGCCGCCCCCAGCCCTGCTGGCTAGCAAGGAGCAGAGGCACCATGGCCCACGGAGACCTGGATGAGGAGAGCCTGAACGAGCTCTACACCTGGGTGGACGCCATTCCTCTCTCCCGGCCAAAGAGGAACATCACCCGCGACTTCAGTGATGGAGGTTTGGGGTGGGGGGCAAATGGGGGGAGGCATGAGTCTGGGAAGCAGACATCCCCAACCGGGCGCCCTCCAGAGCTGGCCAGTCTTCCTGCATCTTCAGCCCCCCCCCCCAACAAACATATACAACTTTCTGGAGGGCGCCCGGTTGGGGATGGCGGCCTCCACTGTTGCAGAAATCAAAGGCACTCTGGAGACCCCTCCCCTTTTAGCAACCTTCAGCCCCATTCTCCCCCCCCCACTTCCCACATCCAGCCCCTTTCTCTGGATCCAGATGGAGTAGGTGCTCCTTGGGGTGGAGACCCCTCCCCATGCAGGGAGGGTACTGGGCAGTGGGGGGTCTGCAGTGATGGGAAGACCCCCGGGGAACCCCCGTTAGTGCTTACAAGCTCCTCTTCAAGGGATGCCCTGCGAGAATCTGGCAAGGTTCCCCAAATTCGGCCACTTCCGGGTCTATGGACTTCCACTCCCAGGATTCCCCAGCCAGCATCGCCATTGCTGAGAATTCTGGGAGTTGAAGTCCACTCAGCCTTAATGGGTTGAGGAACATCGCATTAGGTCAGGACAGGGGTAGGCAACCTGGGCTCTTTTATGACTGGTGGACTTCAACTCCCAGAATTCCTGAGCCAGCCATGCTGAGGGGAAAGGGAGAAGTTTCCAAGCTGAGCTATGCTGGCTCAGGAATTCTGGGAGTTGAAGTCCACCAGTCATGAAGCAGCCAAGGCCTAGGCCAGAGTTGGCAACCGTGGCTCTTTTATGACTCCTGGACTTCAACTCCCAGAATTCCTGAGCCAGCCATGCTGAGGGGAAAGGGAGAGGTTTCCAAGCTGAGCCAGGCTGGCTCAGGAATTCTGGGAGTTGAAGTCCACATTGTCATGAAGGGGCCATAGGTCCCCCATGCTGGCTCAGGAATTCTGGGAGCTGAAGTCCACGAGTCATAAAAGAGCCAAGGTTGCTGGGTCAGGACAAGAACAATGTGGGAATACAGGTGTTTCTCGACCTACAAGTTCATTTAGTGACTTTCAAAGTTACAGTGGCACTGGAAATAAGTGACTCGTGACCATTTTTCACACGACCGTCACAGCAGCATCCCCGCGGTTAATTCCAATGCATGCCCACAGCCAGGCGATCCAAATTCAGACGCTTGGCCACTGACTCATATTTATGACGGTTGCAATGTCCTGAGGTCGCTTGATCCCGTTGGGCGACCTTCTCACCCGTCAAGTCAGCGGGGGAAGCCGAATTCACTTAACAACCCCGTGTTCCCAGCTGAACAACTGCGGTGATTCACTCAAGGACGGTGGCAAGGAAGGTCGTAAAATGGAGCCAGATCCCATTACAGTCGTAAGTTAAGGACGTCCTTCGTTTTTATCGCCCATCCAGTTCTGGTTGCCGAGGTGGTGAAGTTTTATTTTCCCAAAATGGTGGAAATGCACAATTACGCTCCAGCTAATTCCACACAACAGAAGCTCTCCAACTGGGGACACCTGAACAGGTCGGTATTCTACAGGTAAAGTCAGCATCCAAAATCACCCATCCCAGATCAACAGAGTTCAGCTGTGGTCCATTGGGACACGCCTCGCCAGAACGCTTTTAAGCCTGTTTTCTGGTGGTTTGGAAGCGTTAGATCCCCAAATGGCCCTGTGAATATTGATACACAGGAGGTCCTCGACTTACGACGGTTCGTTTACTGACCGTTCAAAGTTGCCGCAGCACTGAAAAAAGCAACGTAAGACCGTTTTTCGCCCTTACGGCGATCACTGCGTTCCTGTGATCACGTGATTTACAACCAACTCTTATTTATGACGGTCGCAGTGTCCCGGTGTCACATGATCCCCTTTTGCATCCTTCTGTCAAGCAAAGTCAACAGGGGAGTCAGATCCACTTAACGACCATGTTCCTAGCTTAATAACTGCAGCGATTTGCTTAACGACCCTGGCAAGAAAAATCTAAAACGAAGCAAAAGTCACCCCATGATCACGGGATCAAAATTCAGATGCTTTTCCAGGTGACTCAGACTTATGACAGCAGCAGTGTCCCTGGGGGGGGTCCCATGATCCCTTTTTGTGACTTTCTAACAAGCAAAGTCAATCAGGAAACGAGATTCATTTAACGACCGTGTCTGCGGTAATTCGCTTAACACTTGGTGCATGAAAGGTAGCAGACAAAATTCACTGAATGGAGGACTCACTTCGCGACTGAAATTTTGGGCTGAATTGTGGACATAAGTCGAGGACTAATTGTAGTGGGCCAGTGGGCCAAAATCTCCGTCGTATGGGAAGGTCTCCACCTGCCTCTTTCTGGGTGTGCCTAGAATAGAATAGAGCTGGAAGGGACCTTGGAGGTCTTCTAGTCCAGCCCCCTGCTCAAGCAGGAGACCCTATGCCATTTCAGACAGGTGGATGTCTGATCTCGTCTTAAAAACCTCCAGTGATGGAGCATCCACAACTTCTGGTGGCAAGCTGTTCCACTGGTTAATTGTCCTTAATGTCAGGAAATTCCTCCTTATTTCTAAGTTGCTTCTCTCCTTGATGAGTTTCCATCCGTTGCTTCTTGTCCTGCCTTCAGGCGTTTTGGAGAAGAGGTGGACCCCCTCTTCTTTCTGGTAGCCCCTCAAACACTGGAATACCCCTGCTCAGTTCCACGTCTCTTTTTCAGGAAAGTGTTGAGCAAATTGAATTTTTCCATCCCGGAGGACGTTGTCCGGAAGATTGCCCAGTGCACCCCAGGAGTGGTGGAGTTGGTGCTGATCCCGTTGAGGCAGAAGATTGAGGAGAAGCAGAAGCAAGCTAAGATGTCCACCAGCTCTTACCAGGTCAGTAGGGCTTGGGCAATGCTCATTTGAGCAAACGTGGACCTCTTGACGTCTTGTCTTTCCTTAGTCCACCCGACAGTCTTTCTTCTCCAACGTACAAGCAGGCTGTGCCACGAGAGACAGCAATTTCCCCCTAAACCAGGGGTAGGCAACCTTGGCTCTTTTATGACTCCTGGACTTCAACTCCCAGAATTCCTGAGCCAGCATGGCTCAGCTTGGAAACCTCTCCCTTTCCCCTCAGCATGGCTGGCTCAGGAATTCTGGGAGTTGAAGTGGAAACCTCTCCTCTTTCCCCTCAACATGGGGCTGGGCTCAGGAATTCTGGGCTCAGCTTGAATCTCTCCCTTTCCCCTCAATGGCTGGCTCAGGAATTCTGGGAGTTGAAGTCCACCAGTCATAAAAGAGCCCAGGTTGCCTACCTCTGGCCTAGGCCTCTTCGTGACTCGTGAACTTCAACTCCCAGAATTCCTGAGCCAGCATGGGGGAACTATGGCCCCCTCATGACTCATGGACTTCAACTCCCAGAATTCCTGAGCCAGCATGGCTCAGCTTGGGAATCTCTCCCTTTCCCCTCAGCGTGGCTGGCTCAGGAATTCTGGGAGTTGAAGTTCATGAGTCGTAAAAGAGCCAAGGTTGCCTACCCCTGGCCTAAACCTCTTGCGAATCTCATTGCAATGGGCAGCTAAATTTCTCTCGCTGGTTGGGGGATCCTTAACAGGAACCCACCAGATCCCGAAGGCAGAAAAGCCAAGGTTTTGAAAACAAAACGACTGTACAGGTAGTCCTTGATTTATGGACCTCAATTGAGCCAACATATTCATTGCTAAGTGAGTCGCATGTTGAGTGAGTGTTGCCCCATTTTACGATCTGTCTTTGCCATAGTTGTTAAGTGGATCACTTCCGTTGTTACGTTAGGTTGTTAAGTGAATTTGGCTTTCCCCTTGACTTGCTTGCCAGAAGATCACAAAAGGGGATCACGCGACCCTGGGACACTGCAACCGTCACAAGTACACGCCAGTTTCCGAGCCTCTGAATTTGGATCATGTGACGCTGCGACGGCCGCAAGTGTGAAAAGCGGTGTACTAGGTCACGTTTTTCATTGCCGTCGCAACATCCAACGGCCACTAAACGAAAAGTTGTAAGCCAAGGACTACCTGCTGTGTCGTGCAGCGCAAGCCCTTCAAACACACGGCAGGAACACACAGCGTGAGGTTGCTCCTCTCTGGGTTTCGACCTGGAACTTGTAGAGGAGATCCCCCGCCCAAGCAGGAGATCCAGGGAGATCCACACAGAGGGATCCATGTGGCATTTTCAGTCACAAACAGCAGAAGACACGTATTTTAGCTCCGGGAGGATGTCTCCAAGGATGGCCCCATGGTCAGACCATGGCAGTAGTCAACCTGCGAAATGGCCAGGGTCCAAATGATGGTCAGAAGGTCCCTCCCAATTTAGGAACTCTCTGAATCCAGCTTGAAAGGTGATGGGGGGGGGATAATGGCAAACATATCTCCCCCTCCCTCTCTCTCTCTTTCTCTCTCTCTCTCTCTCTCTCTCTTTTCTTTCTTTTTACACTGTCTTTCCTTCTTCTTCTGCTTCTTTCCAGGGCCGGCCACCAACTCCTCTGGGCTGCTGCAGCCTTTGCTCCTTCCCGACTCCGTTGCCCCAGGTTTATGCCTTTTGCCACTTCCTTTTTACTTGCCTGGAGACACACCTTGCTGTTTTCCCTCTCTCTGTTTGTCTAAATCAGTGTTTCCCAAACTTGACAATTTTAAGGCATGAGGACTTCAACTCCCAGAATTCCACAGCCAGCAACGCTGGCTGTGGAATTCTGGGAGTTGAAGTCCACATGCCTTAAAATTGTCAAGTTTGGGAAACACTGGTCTAAATCAAAAGCCACAAAAAGGTGGGGAAGGGAGGGGGTGATCTTGTCAGATGCTGCTTGTTTTAAGAAAAAAAGGGGGGTTGTTTTGAAAGGGTCACCACCTTTCAGGTCAGGGGGTCTCCAAACCTGGCAACTTTCTGGACTTCAACTCCCAGAATTCCCCAAACAGCAGGAGGAGCTGACGTCCACAAGTCTCGAAGTTGCCAGGTTCGGAGGGACACCAGACCTGGACCGATACAGGAAGTCCTCAAATTAGGGCAGAGGACCCCAACCTATGGGCCGCGGTGCATTACTGGGCCGTGGCCTCTTGGCCCTCAGTCCACGTGAGTAGCTGGGCAGTGCACACGTGTGTGCGCGTGTGCTCACCCCCTCGTCCCATCATTGCCGCAAGTGTTGTGCATGTGGTGGCAGTGATGCTAGTATCCTACGGGTGGTGGCATTGCCACAAATCTTGCACAGGTGATAGCGCGTGACATGGGCGGTAGCACCACATGCAGGCAGCGGTATTGCCGCTAACCTTGTACAAGTGATGGCATCTCTGCAGGCCACAACACAAGCCTGGTGGGCCACGGCGCGAGCCTTGTGCAGGGGCGGTGGTAGTCTGATGCTTGTGGTGGTGGCAGCATTGCTTTGGGCCATGGCATAAATCTTGCAAGCGGCGGCAGCGAAGCAATCCTCGCACCGGTGGGGGCATTGCCGCAAGTCTGGTGGGCGGTGATGCCACAACCCTCACACAGATGCCGGTGTCGCTGACAATGTTGCGTACATGCTCGCAGCCCCGTTTGCGTGCTGCGCATGCTGGCAGCCTGTTTGTGCCTGCACGCGCCTGTAGCCACATTCATGTTTGCCCATGTGTGTGTAGAGTGCCTGCCCTTCCCTCTCACATCAGGCCGCCAACCCAGAAAGATTGGAGACCCCTGTATTGTAGCCCTGGTGGGACAAGGCAACGTAGACCAGTGGTTCTCAACCTGTGGGTCGGGACCCCATTTAGGGTCGAACGACCATTTCAAGACTGTCCGCCATTTTTCCCCCCTTTTTTGGCCACGACCCTGGCACTCGGTGATGTATAAGTGGTTGGGGGTCACCACAACATGGGGAACTGTATTATGGGGTCGCGGCATTAGAAAGGTTGAGAACCACTGACGTAGACTTACAGGTAGAGCTGTCCAGAGTCCTGAAATGCAGGTGGCCCATACAGGCAGTCCTTGATCTATGACCACAATTGAGCCCAAACTTTTGGTGCCAAGCAGGACGGTTGTAAAGTGAGCTTTGTCCCATCTTACAATCTTTCTTGTCACAGTTGTTAAATGTCACAGCAATTAAAATATAGGACATAGAATAATGGAAGGGAGCTTGGAGGTCTTTTAGTCCAGGGGTAGGCAACCTTGGCTCTTTTATGACTCGTGGACTTCAATTCCCAGAATTCCTGAGCCAGCACAGGGAACACTTTGGCCTCCTCATGACTCGTGGTCCCGACTCCCAGAATTCCTGAGCAGGCTTGGCTCAGCTTGGAAACCTCTCTCTTTCCCCTCAGCATGGCTGACTCAGGAATTCTGGGAGTTGAAGTCCACGAGTCATAAAAGAGCCGATGTTGCCTGCCTCTGGCCTAGGCCTAGGCCACTTTATGACTCGTGGACTTCAACTCCCAGAATTCCTAAGCCAGCACGGCTCAGCTTGGAAACCTCTCCCTTTCCCCTCAGCATGGCTGACTCAGGAATTCTGGGAGCTGAAGTCCACGAGTCATAAAAGAGCCAAGGTGGCCTACCCCTGTTCTAGTCCAACCCCCTGCTCAAGCAGGAGACCCTCTACCATTCCAGATAAGTGACTATCCAGTCTCTTCTTAAAAACCTCCAGTGACAGAGCACCCACAACTTCTGGTGGCAAGTTGTTCTACTGACCGATGGTTCTCGCCATTAGGAAATTTCTCCTGAGTTCTAAGTTGCTAGTTGTGAAGTTAGTAATCCGGCTGTGGCTTGTCAGAAGGTGACAAAAGGGATCACAGGAACCCCGGGACGCTGCGACCGTCCTAAACACGTGCCGGTGGCCAAGTGTCCAAATTTTTTTCATGTGACCCTGGGGAGGCTGCAACGGTTGTGAGCATGCAAAACGGTTGTGTCATTTTTTTTTTCAGTATCTTTATAACTTTGAGCAGTCCCTGAATGAATTGCCGTACGTTGTGCACTGCCGCTCGTTTTGAGCAGTAGTGTACACAGTTACAGTATAACTTGGGCAAGAAACACCTAAAACAGTGTTGGTGAAACCTTTGGGCTTCACGTATCAAAAATTAGGGAAATGTCTAACTTCTGATTTGTGTGTGTGTGTGTCACACACACACACACACACACACACAAACATCCCAAACAAATGAGAAACATTTCTCTATCTTCCTCCTATCTGAACAGTGGCACTCAGGGGCAATGCCAAAGCAGAAGCAGAAATCCAAGCCTTATCTTCAGCCTTAGTGCCCCCACTACCATCAAAACATGGGGGGGGTGTTCCAGAGGTCATGAGACAGCCCAGCCCTCTCCTACAACGTCCAAAGGCCGCAAGGACGCATTCCCCATTCTCATGTAGCTTCTGCAGCCTCCAAAAATCATGCAGAACGGGGCATGCTTCTGAGAACGGTTTCAAGTGAACACTGGTGTGTGTCACTCAAAACATCACTGCGTATCACCTTTGACGCGCGTGTCACAGGTTCACCGTCACTGATCTAGAACCGAGGTCCCCAACCTTTTGGGCACCAGGGACCACCAGTTCCGTGGAGAAAAGCTTTTCCACGGACTGGAGGGGGTATGGGTTTGTGTGCTGCCTGCATCCCACGGATGGGGCTTTGCTTGTTTGTGCGGCCCGGTTGGTGGCATGATGTGGCCCGGTACTGGTTCACAAACTGGGGGTTGGGGACCCTGATCTAGAAGTTCTGCACATTCCTGCCTCTCCACAGGCCAAATTCACCAGGATGATGTTCTATGTTGCCTGTCCTGTGTGTGTTGAGTCATGTTGACTAGTGGCTGTTGACTTCTTAGCTCTGCAGAAGGAGCTGAAGCCCCCTTAGGCCCTCTGTGAGCAAGTTTAGATTTGTGCCTGAGGGCTATTGGAATTAAAAAAAACAAAATATTAGTAGAGGAAGCACTATCCTGAGCAGGATGTCAAGGAGCAGAAGAGGACTCTCTTGTTTTGCTCCGAAACAAAGGATCTCGGCAGAGAGATTCTCAAAGGGTTTCTATAATCTCCCTGGAGGCCCAATCTGATCACGGCTGTTGTTGGAGATTGTGCAAAGCTTTCTGCTTAATTGAGAAAGCTTGGAAACACACCAAGGATCCACCCGAAGGAGAAAAAAGAGGCCAATTGTAATTGGAGGATAACTCAAAGGCAGATTAGATTAGATTAGATTAGATTAGATTAGATTAGATTTTTTTAGATATTAGATAACCTTTATTGTTTTTTTTTTAACTGTGGGCACAACGGCACACATTAAAAATGAAATTTAGTTGCTCTCAAAGCGTACACCTACATAACACACATTTAAACATACTCTATACAACAGTGGTTCTCAACCTATGGGTCGGAACCCCATTTGGGGACAAACGACCATTTCACGGGGGTCGCCAAACAAGGCTGTCCGCCATTTTTCCCCCTTTTCTTTGACCACGCCCCTGGCACCCAGTGATGTATAAGTGGTTGGGGGTCACCACAACATGGGGAACTGTATTATGGGGTCGCGGCATTAGAAAGGTTATACTGCTATACAACATATGTGTAGACCTACACCCTTACGGATAAGTAACATGTAATAGTGGGATTCAAATACCTGGAACAACCGCTTCTCTGCGTGGACGCTGCTTCCGGAAGTTCATTCTGGACCTGGGCCTCTGAGGCCCAGAACGGACTTCTGGAAGTGGCATCCACGCACTTCCGGTGGGCCGTTCTGGGCCTGGGAGGTCTCCCTGGCTCAGAACGGACTTCCGTAAGTGGCATCCACGCACTTCCGGTGGGCCGTTCTGGCCCTGGGAGGTCTCCCTGGCTCAGAACGGACTTCCGTAAGTGGCATCCACGGACTTCCGGCGGGCCGTTCTGGCCCTGGGAGGTCTCCCTGGCTCAGAACGGACTTCCGGAAGTGGCATCCATGAACTTCCGGTGGTCCGTTCTGGCCTGTGAGGTCTCCCTGGCTCAGAACGGACTTCCGGAAGTGGCGTCCATGCACTTCTGGTGGTCCGTTCTGGGCCTTGTGAAACAGGGCTAGGGCTTCAGCCGGTTTGCCGAACTCAACCCAGAATTAGCTACCGGTTCTGCCGAAGAGGTGCGAACTGGCTGAATCCCGCCACCGGTAACATATAAATATCTATCACTGTCCACGTTAAATACATAACGGAAGGAGGAAGCTTGAGGGTTCACAAGGTTAATGCTGTATGGCACAAAACTTTGACCGAATCTGGATGTTCTGCTCCAGATACCACGAAGCCCCCCCTCCTCCCAGACGGTATTATTGGTGGTGCCGCTGGTTCTCCGTTGGATCCCAGCTCAGAAAAAAAGGCAAAGGCTTGCTGGCCGTTGATCAAAGCCGAGCTGAATCTAGGGAACGAAAGTCGAACCCCAGCACTGGTTGCCTTGGACGTTCTCGCCCCAAAGGTGCTTTCTTGGACTTGCCTTGAAGATGTTTCGCTTCTCGTCCGAGGAGCTTCTTCGGTTCCTCAGCTCAGCTCAGCACCTTCAGTGAAAACCACCAAGAGAGTCCAGTGGCCTTTTGGAAAGGTCACGCCATCCCCTTTGACAGCTGCAATGAGTCACTTAATAATTGGGGCCAGGGAGGCCGTAAAATGGGGCAAGACTTGCTTAGCAACAGAAATGTGGGGCTCCATGGTGGCTGTAAGTCGAGGACTGCCTGAAGGGCATAAACCCCCTTCTCCGTTGGAGGAGATCGCTGCCTGGAAAGCTCTGGTCTGCTCTTGAAGCCCCCCTCCTCTTCTCAAGACAGCCGCTTCCAGGCCTTGCACAGGCCAGGTCACCGGTCTGTTTCCGTGACTTCTCCCTGGAATGGCAGGTTGAGGGAAGGGCACTCTTGGGGTGGTGGAGCAGGGAGGACAAGGGGGGGGCATAGCATTCGACGTGCAAGCCTCTCTCCCTCTCTCTCGAAACAGGACCTGGGCATGCGCGCCATTGTGGAAGAGAACAGCTACATGGAGACAGGTAGGGCGGGCAGGGCAAAGGTGGGCGGAGCCTGTTTTCATGCCTAAGGCAGGACTCGAACTCACTGCCTCCCGGTGATTGGCCCAAAGTTATCCAGCTGGCTTTCCTGATTAAGGGTGGGGGACTAGAACTCACCGCCTCCTGGTGGATGGTGGGATAAAAATCTAATAAATAAAATAGAACATAAATGAAGATGTGTCCGTGGTTAAAAAGACCCCCCCTTTAAAAATTCAAAAGAGGGTCTGCAAGCAGAGAGCTCTGGGTGAGGAGGGGGTGTCGAAGGTCCCTTCTTGGGGGGGGTTTCTCCTTTAATCCCTCTCTGGCATTTCACAGGCTACACGTCAAAGTCCAAACCCGACAGCACCGGGGTTTACACCAAGGACTCTCCTGGCTCGGAAGGGTGAGTAGCTGAGGCTGCCCCCTTCAGGTGGGTGTCTTGAACCCCGGACCGGGGAATCCGGCAGGTGGGGGGGGTGTCGAGGGATCTCTTTTCTCCTTTTCTGCCCTGTTGAATTGCAGCCCAGGGCAGTCGAGAACACGGGTAGTCCTCGACTTACGACCGCAATGGACCCCCAAATTTCTGTGGCTAAGCGGGACAGTTCTTAAGCGAGTTTTGCCCCCATTTTACGACCGTCCTTACGGCGGTCGTTAAGCGAATCACCAACACTTTTGAGTCAGTAACGCGGTCGTGAAGCGAATCTGGGCTTGCGCTTCGACTGCTTGTCAGAAGGCTGCAAAAGAGGATCGTGTGACACACACACACACACACACACACAGACACACACACACCTGGGCACACTGCAAACTGTCATAAATACGAGCCAGTTGCCGGGCACCCGAATTTTGATCGTGTGACACTGGGGTTGCCGCAACGGTCGTTCGGTGTGGGAAAAAAAAAAACCGGTCACAACTCACTTTTCCCAGTCCCGTTGTGACTTTCGAACCGTTGCCAAACAAAACGGTCGTAAGCCGAGAACTAGCTGTAAAGCAGGCCTGCGGGCAAGTGCCCTAGAGAAGGCACCAAAGGAGAGCCAGGGCTCTTCCAGGACTTCTTCCAGGGGTGGTGGTGGTGGTGGCCGATGGAACTCCCTGCCACTAGAGGGGATCGTGATGCCTCTAAAGTGGGTTCCGGCCCTTTCCGGGAAGAGAAGAGAGCCAGGCCGGGGACAGGCCAGGTGAAAATGTCTGCCGAACATCTGGAAGCATCTGGGCTCCCGTCTTTCTTGGAATGGAGAGTCTCGAACTCAGTTTCCTAGGATGGGGTGGGGTAGGGTGGGGGGCTGACGGGGAGGTCTTCTCTGCATGCAATGGGGAGGTCCACAATTTGTGGGGCGTCACGCTCTGTGTAACGGCTCTCCACTTGCAGGGGGCCCAAGGCACAGCCGGGCTACCTGGCGCCGCTGCAAACCAACGCCCACCTGCGCCTGCACCTGGCCGAGCGGGAACAGGCCCTGCTGGCTTCCCAGGAGACCATCCAGGTGAGGGCAGGCGGTGTCTCACCTGGCACCCACGGATGGCACAGGTGGGGGGGCAGGATTTGCTCAGCCACCTCTTCTGCTCCTGGCCCTCTCAGTTCCCCCCTGTCCGCCGTTTCCAAGGGCCAAGTCTTCCCAGAAGCCCCTGCAGGGCAAAGAGACGGTTGAGAGAGGGAAGGGACGGGAGAGAGGCAGTTGGGTCTGCAACCTTGACCACTTTAAGACTTCAGCTCCCAGAATTCCTCAGCCAGCTGTGCATTCCTTTGGATGTGTATCCTCATTGTGGCCGGCTTATTCTCTTGCAAATCCCTTTCTCTGCAATCTCTCCACTCCAGAGGACGGAATAAAAAGAAACAGGCCTGGCTGGTTGGGGAAATTCTGGGAGCTGAAGTCCACAAGACGTAAATGTGGTCAAGGTCGCAGACCTCTGGTCTAGTTAATGTGGAATAATAATGAACAATCACTAAAATAATGATGGGTCTGCATAATTACTGGAATAATGCTGTGTTAGCAGTACGTGACTAACCTAATGCACATTGCACTTGGATACAATGTATGTAGCAAACTCTCCATTGTAGACCCGTGAGAAACGGACCTACTGTATCACAATGTGTATTAGAATGTGTAGTCTTTTGTTCCTGAGAAAAAGAAAGTATAAAACTGAAGTCTGAATCCGCCCTCGGGGTTCAGAATTGCTGGTTGCTTTTGCTTCCGAACCTGCGCAATAAATCTCTCTGCTAAACCCTCTGGAATGGGTAAGAGTCCTTGCGTTTTCCACAAGAGAGTGGTTAGCGCACCAGGCTTGCCCCGCGGGAAAGGCTGAGTCCTAGCCCATGTCAGGTGATCCAAATTCAGCCACTTGGCGACCGTCTCCTATTTACGACGGTCGCAGCATCCTGGGCTCGCCCGATCCCCCTTTTGCAACCTTTTCAGCATCCAAGTCAGGGGGGGGGCGCGAAGACAGATTCACTGAACAACCCCGTTTTATTCATTTAACAACGGCGGGGATTGGCTTAACAGCCCAGGCCAGGAAAGGATGTAACCTGGGGCCAGACCCTCTCGCTTAGCGCTGCTCGTAAGGCGAGGACCGCCCGTATTAGCCAAATCCTCCCTTACTTTCTCCCTGGAGGAAGAGCTGTGGGTCAAGAGTTTCCTGGGTGGGTGAGGGTGGGTGGGTGGGTGAGTGGGTGGGTAATGATAATATAGTCATGGTAAATGCTTGGGCATTTCCCTTATGCTGCGTTCATGTGTGTGAGAGGGATGAGAAGGGGAGGAAGGAGTAGGGAGGAAGTAGGATGGTTAGAGGAGAAGGGGAGGGGAAGAGAGTAGGAGGGGAGGAGAGAAAGAGGAGGGAAGTGGGGAAGGATTAGAAAGGGTGGACGCAGCCTGGGGGGAATGGGCAGGCGGTACCAATGGTTAGGAATTTAATTGTATTTTGTATGAATAAATGGAAAATAAAAACTTTTTAATAATAATAATAATAATATTGGTACTACCCTTGCTTGCTATTGGTACTACCCTTGCTTACTGTGGCAAAAGCAAGCAAGGGTAGTACCAATAGTCATAGGCTCCTTGGGTGCAATCCCAAAACAACTGGAGCACCACTTGAACACAATTGGCATTGACAAATTCGCTATTAGTCAATTGCAAAAGGCGGCCTTACTAGGAACTGCTTCCATCCTGCGACGATATCTGTAATACCATCAAACATCCACCTCTGCCTATCCAGGTCCTGGGTAAGGACTCGATAGGTAGACAAAATGCCAAATCCAGTCTGAACATCTGGCTGACTGTGCGATGATCGATAATAATAAATAATAATAATAATAAAGAGTTTCCTGGGACTCTTCGGAAGCAGCCTCGCACCGGGGAGGGAGGAAGGGTCCCTGGGGGTCCGGGGGTGATGGTGGTGGTCTTGGTTCCTCTCCCTGCTGCTTCTGAGGAAGACGGCCTCTCCCCTTAGATTCTGCAGATGAAAATCCGCAGGCTGGAACACCTGCTCCATCTGAAGAACGTCCGGATCGATGACCTCAGCCGGCGCCTGCAGCAAGCGGAGCCCAAGCGGAAGTGAAGACCCCTCCCTCCCAGCTGTGCTTCTCCAAGCGGGAGTGAAACACACACACAAACACACCCACACACACCCCGTCCCAGCTGTGGTTCTCCCTGCAGAGGCTCCCTCCGTCCTTCGAGCGCCCACCGCTTTGCTTTGCGGCCCTCCAGCATGGCTGAGATGTTGGAAGCCGAAGGTCTTCCGGCTTGGGAAGGGCAAAGTTTGGTCCAGCCGGCGGCCCCAAAACCCGAGTCTTGGGGAGACCCTTCCCAGAGGAAAGAAGGCCTGGGTGACGTGGAGACATTCAGACACTTTCTCCAGAAGAGCCCAGGAGAAGCCGGGCCCCTCCAGCCCCCCACCCACCCCGTCTCCGGGCACCCTCATGTCTGTCTCCTGGAGTTGCAGGAGACCCCAGGAAAAGTTCTCCTGCTTGGATCTGTAGGCAGCCAGGGAAGGAGCCCGCGATAACAGTGGATACGGACTTTCTGGCCTTGCAGAAGAATATCGGGAACAGAAGAATCCTTTAGCCAGGATTGCCCCAGATTTGGCTCTGTTGGGAGGTCAGAAGTTGGCTTGGAGCCTCCTCCTCTTCCTCCTCCTCCTCTTCTTCTTCTGAAGCTCAAGCCATCGTAGCTGCTGTTCTCCTTGCTGATGACTCCAGAAGAGAGAAGAACCCACCAGCATGGCTGCGGATAGACTTATGGACAGCCAGGAGGACAACCGAGTTGGTCCTACCCAAGATGAAGTCTTGAGCTCCATGTAAGGGAGGAAAACCCTGGGGGAGAGAGAGAGAGAGAGAGAGAGAGATGTGTGTTTGTGTGGAGGAGAGGTATTCTGTTCTCCCTAGGAAATGCACAATCCAGCTAATAGAATGTCCTTCTCCAGTGGGTTGAGGTCCTTCTACTGTTCCAGATTGCTTCTTGCCAGGAGGCTATTTCTGGACCCTCTATTCTCCCTTGCCCACCTTCAGACACTTGAGCGGGTCCCATGGCTACCTCCCCTTCCCCAGCCCCAGTTGGGGAACGCCTGCTGGAGGCTTCTGCTGGTCGTCCCTTCTGAGGTCGTCTAACGGGAAGGTGGTCTTCAAAGGCTTGGCATGACCTCAGCTTCCTTTCTTGACTCTCTGACCTTATGTGCACAAATTCCTAGCACAAATCCAACCGGAGCAGACTCCCCTCCCCACCCCCCCACCTCCACCCCCACCCCGTTCTGCCTTCCTGCAGACAAGGGGGTGGGCGTCTTTGTGAAGACACTGATTGAGGTCCGTAGGTGGCCACCGGCTGAATCAAGGCATGTCCCAGAGAAGATGCTGTTTCCCCTCCCCCCAACACCCCTCTGTAGAGCTCAGGAGCCAAATATGGGGTGGGACTGCCTGTCTGAGCATAAGCCTGCTTTTTTTTTTTTTTTCACACACCCAATTCACACCATTTGAATTTGGGAAAGAGGAGGAGAAGGTTGCGAGAAGAACCGAGATGGCTGAGATCAAAGCAAGGCTTGGCCCTCAACCCATCAAAGTGACCAATGGGGCCTGGGTCAAAGGCTTGCAGCCTCCATACAGTGTTCAAAGAGACTATTAATGGTCCAGATGTTGGACTCACCTTGTGCCCACCACTGCACACAAACACACATACATACACACACACACACCATCCTCCTCTAGGTTTAAAGGCGAAGATGGAAGTGATGGCTTCGTTCCTTGGAGATGCACGGAGATGGGAGGGAAGGGAAGGGAAAGAAAAGGTAAGTCAACTCTTCAGAGGTCACCTCCTAGCCATAGTCAACAAGTGTTTGACCCAGCCTCCATTGGTCATTTGGAAGGGTTGAGGGTGAAGTTCTCTGAACGGCCTTGCTTCAATTGTGGCCATCTCAGTTCTTCTGGCGACGTTCTCCCCCCCTCCCGTTTCCCAAAGCCCCCCCCCCTCCGAGGAGGTCATCAATCCAATTTAGAAGCACATCCGGCAGAAAGGAACCTTCGCACTTCCTCCTGTTGCCCTCCACACCTTGGAGGTGAGGTGGGAGGCACAACTTCCCAGGGGTTCTGCGGAGGTGCCAGCGTGAGGTGTGAGTGTTCTCACAACTGTTGTTGACGCTGGTGCTGCTGCACAGGAAGAGAGGGTGTGTGTGTGTGTGTGTGTGTGTGTGTGTGTGTGTGTGGAGGGGGGGAGTGAGTAGGAAATCCTTGGAAGGGAGCAGATAATAGTCCACTATGTCAACCTCCCTCCACAATCCCAAATCTTACTGGGAGAAGTGGGGGCGTCCTATAGGGAGGGGAGCTGAGCGTTAAGACACTTTGAGGGCCCGCACAAAGATGGAAGGAGAAAAGGAGAAGGGGTCTACATTTGTTGGACCTCCGAACCATTCCTCAAAGCGGGATTAGCTACGATCCAACAGGCTGTCTCTCTGGTCTCTTGTAGGACCTGTGTGGGTGGCTGTTTTTAAATTGTCCCGTGGGATCATTTTCCTTCAGGAAAGTTGCATTCCTCCCCAGCCCTCCATTAGTGCCTTCTACACACAATGGCTTCCAGCAGGATCCCCTGTGGATCCCCGTGGCTTAATACGGTTACTCCCACGTGGCCCTGCAGATAGCACCCCCTAAGTGCCTTCAACTCAGTTCAGGAGGAGCTCTCGGTCTAATGGCGGCTTCAGGGGTTCCCATACAGTTCTCTGGGTTTGGGTTTCCCGTTTGGCCGTCCTAATAAGGGCGCAGCCAAGTTTGGGGTAACTTCTGCCTCCCTTCTGATGATCTTTCCCTGCAATGGAACGGACAGAGGGCTCTCCAGGGTCTTGTGAACAGCCCGGATACTTCAAATCTCTCTCCAGCCTGGAGAGGAATTGAGGCTATCTTTTGAGAAACGGATAGGCTTATGATTCCAAAAAGCTCATTTATCCTGGCTAAGCCACACGGGGTGGGGGGAGGTTTTCTTGGTGGTGATGGGTGGGTGGGTGAGTGGGTCTGTCTCGAGTTTTGGCAGGTGCCAGAAAACAAAACAAAATAAGACAAAACCAAATCCAGAGGGTGTCATCCCCTGACTGGGCAGCAGAGGGCGCTTTGATCTGGGATTATCAGTTTCAAACAGCTGTGGCTATGGGCCCAATCAGCTGCTTTTGTGCGGGGCCAGCCCTACCCTGGCCCATTTTTCTCTATGATCACGCGGCTTCCTTCTGTAAAGGTAATTTCTGCCTGCTTTTCAGCATTAAATACTTTAATCCTCCGTTCCCTCTCTTTTTTGTGGGAGGGTTGGGGTGTTGGTAGCAAACAGGACGCCCAAAAGAGGGCGTGTGGCTCAAAATGTCCCTTGAAATGTTCCTCCCCCACCCCAATCCTGCATCCATCTGCAGATTGTGCAAATGGCTCAGGATCACTGTGACCTGACTAGAAGAGAATAGAATAGAACAGAACAGAACAGAACAGAACAGAACAGAACAGAATAGAATAGAATAGAATAGAATAGAATAGAATTAACAATAGG
Organism: Crotalus tigris; assembly: GCF_016545835.1. Lineage (NCBI taxonomy): Eukaryota > Metazoa > Chordata > Lepidosauria > Squamata > Viperidae > Crotalus > Crotalus tigris. The sequence goes on from NW_024100685.1 coordinate 105,935, forward strand.
AAAGAATTAGAATAGAATAGAATAGAATAACGATAGAATAGAATATAACAGAACAGAATAGAATAACGATAGAATAGAATAGAATAATGATAGAATAGAATATAACAGAACAGAATAGAATAATGATAGAATAGAATAGAATAGAATGATAGAATAAAATAGAATAGAATAGATTGTAGAATAGAACAGATTATAGAATAGAATAGAATGATAGAATAGAATAATGATATAGAATAGAACAGAACAGAATAGAATAGAATAATGATAGAATAGAATAGAATAATGATAATAGAATAGAATAAAACAGAACAGAACAGAATAATGACAGAATAGAATAAAATAGAATAGAATAGATTGTAGAATAGAATGGAATAGAATAGAATAGAATAGAATAGAATAATAATAGAATAGAATAGAATAGAATAGAATAGAATAATGATAGAATAGAATAATGATAGAATAGAATAGAACAGAACAGAATAATGATAGAATAGAATAGATTGTAGAATAGAACAGATTATAGAATAGAATAGAATAGAATAGAATAGAATAGAATAGAATAGAGCTGGAAGGGACCTTGGAGGTCTTCTAGTCCAGCCCCCTACTCGAGCAGGAGAACCTATATACCATCTCAGACAGGTGATTGTCTAGTTTTTTTTCTTAAAAACCTCCAGTGATGGAGTGCCCGCAATTTCTGGGGTAAGCTGGGAGTTGAAGTCCATGAGTCATAAAAGAGCCAAGGTTGCCTACCCCTGGTGTAGGTTCTCCTACTTGAGCAGGGGGTTGCAAGCTCCCTTCCAACTCTTGTTATTCTGTTATTCTTTTCAGGGAGATGAAATGCACAATTGTGAACATTAAAACCCTTCCCAGAAATAGTCTTGTTTTTGTGGAAAAGGTTACGTTTTCTTGCTGTGGGCCTTGCAAGCATAAAACCGTCCTGAAGGCAGTTAAGGTGAACAGAAGTTCTTTGGAAGGGACCACAATTCCAATGGGGTCCTCCCACCTCCCCCCCCCCCCCCGCCGATCACGTCTAATTGCTGAGCATCAAATTACAAGTGGGAGAATCAGGAAGTCTCCATAAAACGACCATCTGTGGACGTGGGCAGCCTCCTGGGGAAAACCTCATCCTGAAATAGGTCCAATTAGGTCTGTCCCACCCACTCACCCCCCATAATGCTAAATATGCAGGAAAAGCCTGGCCAAAAAAACCGGTAGGTTAGAACAATTAACCCGTGGAACAATCTGCCTCCAGAAGCAGTGAATGCTCAAACACTGGAAGTTTTTAAAGAAGAGACTGGACAGCCATTTGTCTGAAATGGTATAGGGTTTCTTGCCTGAGCAGGGGGGTGGACTAGATAACCTCCAAGGTCCCTTCCAACTTTATTATTATTGTTGTTGTTGTTGTTGTTGTTAGGTTAGTCCACTCTGTTGAGTTCCCCGTAGCTACCATGGGTTGGGAAAGTTGGACCTTAAGAAAGCAAAACAAAATGAAATTCAACGGTCACAAAATGAAATTCAAGCGGTGAAAAAAAGTAAGGTTCTGCATTTAATAATAATAATGATAAAGTTGGACGGGACCTTGGAGGTCATCTAGTCCAGCCCCCTGCTCAGGCAGGAAACCCTATTTCAGACAAATGGCTGACCAGTCTCTTCTTAAAAACTTCCAGTGTTGGAGCATTCACCGCTTCTGGAGGCAGGTGGTTCCACTGGTTAATTGTCCTCACTGTCAGGAAGTTTCTCCTGAGTCCTAGTTTGCTTCTCTCCTTGGTGAGTTTCCATCTGTTGCTTCTTGTCCTGCCTTCAGGTGCTTTGGAAAAGCAAATGCACAGGTACAGTATAGGTGGTACCTGGCTCAGTAGTAGCAACTGTGAGAGGAGTCTTGAAGTGGACGATCCCTTAAATAGGAGCCAGCCGTGTGTTGCAACTGCCAAAAAAGCCAACACAGTTCTAGGCTGCATTAACAGAGGGATAGAATCAAGATCACGTGAAGTGTTAATACCGCTTTACAAGGCCTTGGAAAGGCCACACTGGGAATAGGGCATCCAATTCTGGTCACCACAATATCCAAAAAGATGTTGAGACTCTGGAAAGAGTGCAGAGAAGAGCAACAAAGAGGATCAGGGGACTGGAGGCTAAAACATATGAAAATCACTGGAGACTTTTAAGAAGAGATTGGACAATAGGGTCCCCTGTCCTAGAATAGTGGTCCCCACCAGCCCGGTTCTGAACGGGCCACACCCCCGTACTAGGATTGGGGACCCTTGGACCAGAAGACTGCCAAACTCTTTTCCAATTCTGTCATTTTTTAAAATTCTTCCGTCTAGCTTTTTATCAGCAGAGAACTTTGTAGGGAACGAAACTCCACCTCGTCCCGCTGGCCGGCCTGCCTTCCCAAATCCGAGCTGACCACCTGGGTGGACGTGGGGTCCAAGGATCAGGGCTTCTTCCCGGCTGCCTCTTCCAAAACAGAACTGCCTGGTTCTGAAGGCAGCCAGCACCCCCAGGGACTGTGTTTCCTGCAACATTGACCTTTGAACCTTTTGCTGGGACTTCGGGCCCCCAAATTCCCAGCTGGCCTGACTTTTGTCCTGGCGCAGTTGAGGAAAGCTCGATAAACAACTGGAATACCAGACGTTTTCCTGTCTCTGCCGTTGCACCATTGCCCTGCATCAGGGAGAAGGAGGCTGTGTTAGCCACTCGGTCCCAGCAGGGAAGTTTCTGGATTCCCCCACGAGGACTAGGACCCATCTGGTTCCCAGTATCGTTTATCCTCTCCCCCTAATGTCCTAATGGATGGGGGGGGGCAGGAGTAGGTCACCACTAGCCAGCAAAAGGCCTTTGTTTCCTTTTTCTGGGTTACCAGACTTGGTCTGCCTGGGGGCGCCATGATACAGATGTGGAAACTTTAGAAAGAGTGCAGAGAAGAGCAACGGAGAGGATCAGATTGTACAAAATTGATTGTACAAAATTCTAGTTGATTGTACAAAATTCTAGTTGATTGTACAAAATTCTGCTTAGGATTGAATATTGCTTTGATCTGACTTCTGTCTTGGTTGCTGGCTTTGCCTGGTGTTTATTAGAGTCATTCTCAGGGTCCATTACATCTCTTTCCTTCTCACTTTTCTTTTTCTTTCTTTCTTTCTTTCTTTCTTTCTTTCTTTCTTTCTTTCTTTCTTTCTTTTCCTTTCTTCCTCTTTCTTCCTTTTCCTTTTTTCTTTCTTTTTTTTGTTTTCTTTCTTTTTCTCTCTTTTTTCTTTCTTTCTTTCTCTTTCTTTCTTTCTTTCTTTTTCTTCCCTTGTTTTCCTCTGTTTTCCCTTCCTTCATCTTTCTCCCTCCCTCCCTCTCCTGTCTTTCATCCCTCCCTCTTTCCCTTTCTCCTGTCCTTCCTTCCTTCCTTCCTCCCCTCCCCTTTTCTTTCCTCCCTTTTCCCTTCCTTCCTTCCTCCATCTCTTTCTCCTGTCTTTCTCTCCCCCTCCCTCCACTCCTGTCTTTCCTCCATTCCTCTTTTCCTTTCTCTTCCCTCCCTCTGTCCCTCTTCTTTTTCTTTCCTCCCTCCCTTTCCTTCATCCCCTCCCTTTTCTCTTTCTTCCTCCTCCTTTTGTTATTTTTCTCTTCCTTTATTTATCTTCCTCCTTTTCTTGCCTGCTCCTTTCTCCTTCTACCCCCCCCTCCCCGCCCCGCTTCTTCCACAAAGTGCAGCTGTATACATAACATTTCCCCCTGACAGACGTATTTTTGAATTTTAAACGCTCGATTGCAAACGGCAGTCCAGGTTTTGCAATAACAGGAAGCGGAAAAGGTATCTGAAACAGGCATAAATCAACAGCACAACTGGGGCGGACACCCCAGGCCCTGAAACTGCTTGCCTCCCGCCCTGCTCCCCCCACCCCCAGCAATGAGCAGGTGTTCGTGCAAGAGGAGCAAACGCAGAGACGCCCCAAACTTAAGTTTGCAATGGAACGTGCCAATAAAGGAGAAACAACAGTCCTGGATGCTCTCTGAACTGGCTTGTTTTCTTGCAGATGTTTCATGACCCAACTAGGTAACATGAGAGATGTTAGGAGGGAGGAGGGATTGTGAGGAGGAGGAAAAGACTGTGGGGTCCTTGGTGTTCTCTGAGCTGGGTGGTTTTCTTGCAGACGTTTCATGACCCAACTAGGTAACCTTATCAGTGCTAGATTGGAGGAAGAGGAAGGGGAAGATTGTGGGGTCCTTGGTGCTCTGTGAGCTGGGTTTTCTTGCAGATGTTTCATGACCCAGCTAGGAAACATCATCAGTGCTAGAAGGGAGTGGGGTTTGTAGAGAGGAGGAGGAGGAGGAGGAAGAGGAGGGAAAAAAAGACTGGGGGGTCCTTGAGGCTCTCTCTCGGTGGTTTTCTTCCAGACGTTTCATTACCAAACTAGGTAACATCATCAGTGCTACAAGGCAGGGGGGCTTGAAGAGGAGGAGGAGGACTGTGGGATCCTGGGTGCTCTCTGAGCTGGCTTGTTTTCTTGCAGATGTTTCATGACCCAACTAGGGAACGTCATCAGTGCTAGAAGGGAAGGAATTTGGTGGGAGGAGGAGGAGGAGGGGGAGGAAAAGGACTGTGGGGTCCCTGGTGCTCTCTGAGCTGGCTGGTTTTCTTGCAGACGTTTCATGATACAACTGGGTAACATCATCAGGGCTAGAAGGGAGTGGGGTTTGTAGAGAAGAAGAAGAAGAAGAAGAAGAAGAAGAAGAAGAAGAAGAAGAAGAAGAAGAAGAAGAAGAAGAAAAGAAGAAGAAGAAGAAGAAGAAGAAGAAGAAGAAGAAGAAGAAGAAGAAGAAGAAGAAGAAGAAGAAGAAGAAGAAGAAGAAGAAGAAGGACTGTGGGCTCCTTGGTGCTCTCTGAGCTGGGTGGTTTTCTTGCAGACGTTTCATGATCCAACTGGGTAACATCATCAGGGCTAGAAGGGAGTGGGGTTTAAAAGAGAAGAAGAAGAAAGAAGAAGAAGAAGAAGAAGAAGAAGAAGAAGAAGAGGAGGAGGAGGAGGAGGAGGAGGAGGAGGAGGAGGAGGAGGAGGAGGAGGAGGAAAAAGACTGGGGGGTCCTTGAGGCTCTCTCTCTCTCTGCTCTCTCTTGGTGGTTTTCTTCCAGACGTTTCATTACCAAACTAGATAACATCATCAGTGCTACAAGGCGGGGGGGGGGGGCTTGAAGAGGAGGAGGACTGTGGGGTCCTGGGTGCTCTCTGAGCTGGTTGTTTTCTTGCAGACGTTTCATGACCCAACTGGGGAACATCATCAGGGCTAGAAGAGAGTGTGGTGCATGGCCAGGAGGAAGAGGAGGAGATTGTGACTCGGTGATTTTCTTGCAGGCATTTAATTACTCCACTAGGGAACGTCATCAGGGAGGGGGGGGCTTGCGGAAAAGAGGAGGACCAGGACTGGGGGGGGGTGTCTTTGGTGCTCTCTGAGCTGGGGGGGGTTTCTTGCAGACGTTTCAGGACCCAACTAGGAGGCGTCATCCGGACTGCTGAAGAAAGCGCTTCCCAGGAGCGGAGAGATGGCGCTGCCCCCCCCCAAAATCCACTCTTGCAGGGGGGGGTCACGTCCTGGGGATGAAGGTCAGGCCCCTCCCCCCCGCCTCCTTTGCAGCCCGCCCGCCCAGTGCGGGGCGCTCGAGGCGGCCACGCGCCCGCCTCGCCACAGTTGGTGCCCTCCGCGCTCTCCCATTGGCTGCGCCTCCCGCCCTCGGCCCCGCCCCGCCCCGCCCTCCTCAGGCCCGAGGGGGGGAAAGCCCGCCCTCTTTCCCCTGGACCAATCAACCCGCGCCGGGACGGGGGTGGGGCGCCGGCCTCTTTGTCGCAGCGACCAATGGGCGGCGAGGGGCGGGGCGGGGCGACTCTTGGCGGAGGCTGCCCGGCGTCCCGGCGGGAGAAGCGGGAGGCTCGGCGGAGGCGGCCGCGGTCCCGGCGGGCGAGGCTTTCCCCCGCGCTGACGCCAGGTGAGTGGATTCCCTCCGCAGCGCCGGCTTCCCTTCCTTCCTCCCCGGCGGCTCCTAAGCGGGGGACTCCGAGTCCCATCACTCCCAGCCGCCCCAGGGGTGGGTGGGGGGCTCCGCAGAGCGGGCCGTTGGAGGGGTGGGGACCCCTCCTCCCCGGTTCCTTGCTGTAAACCCCGGGGCGCCAGGCGGTGTCTCTCTCTCTCTCTCTCCCCCTCCTTTCCCCCGCTTGCTTCCCCGTCCCGGGATCACCGCGTGGTGCGCCGTCCTTCCCCCTCCCCAATGCAGCTCGCTTTCGCCGCAGGGCCCGGATTGAGGAAGGATGGAGAGGGGGGGGGACGCGAGGCCTACGGGTGGCACCCCGGGGCTCCCCCTCGCGCTTCTGGGCCACGCTGTGCAAAAAATAAAGCCTCCCACGCTCCTTTTGCAACCGGGCGCCCGCGGCTTTCGGAGCCTCTGGGGAGGGGAGGGGGAGGCAAGGCCTTGGGAATCTGTGCCTGGGTGGGGGAGGGAGCTGCATTAATGGGGGGGGCTTTTTCCTGCTCCTCCCCTCCCCCAGCTGGCTGCTGTCTTGCAACCTGAACTCGCAGCCTCCCCCCCCCGGACCAAAGAGGGGGGGAGCCCGAGCGCTTCCCCTCTTCTCTCCCCCCCCTCCCAGCAAAGCTTGGTGCATTGATGCAGAGCGGGAGGGGGGGCAGGCTCGTTTTGGACGCCCCCTCCCTGCAGCCTCCCCACCGACTGTTTTATTTATATATTAAGTTTAGGCACAGCTGGAAGGCTTGGCTGAATGGCTGGCAGTGCATTGGATTGATTTTGCTGTGTGTGTGTGTGTGCAGGAACTGTCAAAACCCCCAAACCCCCTCCCTCCTTTTAACAAGGTGCAGCCTCTTGGCGCCAGGAAAAGAGGCTTTGCTCTTCCGGGTGCCCGTGAAGGGATCGGGGCTGTCTTCCGCAGAGCTTGTACTACAACATCCATCCTGCCCTGCCAGCCTGGCCCGGGACTGCCCTGGCCCTGGCCAAGGGTGATGGGTGGGGGGATAGCTTGAATGGGGTTTCTGAACTGAAGCTTGGCTTCGACCTTAGATAAAACTGGTGGAGGTTTTGGGGGTTCATTTAGTTATGTCCTGTGGTTTTGTTTTTTATTATTTTAATAAATAATTCCTAAAGCAGCCAACGTACCCAATACCCATTCCTCCTCCAATTTTTCCCAGAACAACAATCCTGTGAGGTGGGTTGGACAGAGGGAGGGGGACTAGCCCAAAATTACTCAGCCGGTTTTTTATGCCTAAGGTGGAACTAGAACTCGCCGTCTCCTGGTGATTGGCATAAAGTCACCCAGTCGGTTTTCATGCCTAAGGTGGAACTAGAACTCACCGTCTCCTGGTGATTGGCATAAAGTCACCCAACCGGTTTTCTATGCCTAAGGTGGAACTAGAACTCACCGTCTCCTGGTGATTGGCATAAAGTCACCCAACCGGTTTTCTATGTCTAAGATGGAACTAGAACTCACCGTCTCCTGGTGATTGGCATAAAGTCACCCAGCTGGTTTTCTATGCCTAAGGTGGAACTAGAACTCACCGTCTCCTGGTGATTGGCATAAAGTCACCCAACCGGTTTTCTATGTCTAAGATGGAACTAGAACTCACCGTCTCCTGGTGATTGGCATAAAGTCACCCAGCTGGTTTTCTATGCCTAAGGTGGAACTAGAACTCACCAGCACCTGGTTTCTAGCATGCACCAGACTGGCCAGTGGTGGGCCATAATTACCCCAGGGATCTGGTGCAGGTTGATCAATAGGTATTTTCCAGTTTCTCAGTCTCTGGTGGGGACTGGGCCCAGGTCCCCCAGTTGCCATCCGTGCCTAAGGAGAAGCACAACTGGATCTCCCAGCGCCTAGCTCGGCTCCTTCACCGGGGCACCCCGTTGGCGGTGGAACCCTCCCTCCCGTAAGTGACGGGCTTCGTTAAGCTTTTGAGTAATGTCTGGATGGATCCAGAATGTGAGAATCGTGTGGCGCTGCTGGATCAGGATGAGGCCCGTTTGGGACCAGTGCTGGGCTTTCTGGCAGGGATCAACTGGATCTCTCTGGAGTTTCCAAGCAGAAGCTGGAGACGGTTTATTTTATTTCCCGTCATGTCATGGCATTTCATTATTTTATTCTATTTATTCTATTTTCTATTTATTTTATTTTGTTGTTATTTTATGTTATTTCATTTATTTTATTTTATTTTATTTCATTTTCAATCGATCAGAATAGAGCTGGAAGGGATCTTGGAGGTCATCTAGTCTAGGGCTTTTCAATCTTTTCACCCATTGTACCGCTTTTAGGATATGGCAACATCCGAGGACCATCAGTCGCCTAGCAAGGTGTCAAAAACTTGGAAAAAAAGTGATGAAGTACAGGTAGTCCTCGACTTACAACAGTTCGCTTAGTGACTGTTCAAAGTTACAATGGCACTGAACAAAGGGCCCCCCAAGCCACAGCCGAGCAAGACACCTGCCTGCCCACCTGCCCGCGCTCTTCCTCCTGTCCGAGGTTTTCATTGTTGTGAGCATTTCTGTTGAGGATTGGCAGCGGGGGTGGGGTGGGGGGTGTTTGGTTTTTATTTCCCCCCCCCCCCCGTCTGCTGGGTGGTTGCAGCAGGTTTTGGTCCCTTCACATGACCCTGGGACACTGGGACCGTCATAAATATGAATCAGTGGCCAAGCATCTGAATGTAAATCACAAGACCCTGGAGAGGTTGCAACATTCCAGCTGATCGGTGCTTCTTCAGGGCTCAGCAGAAGCTCCAGGATCAGCGCCGAGCTCCAGCTGGAGCCTGGCACTGATCCTGGGGCTTCCGCTGAGCCCTGACAGCCCTGCAGCTCCAGCCGTCTCTCGCTCAGGCTTGTGCAGTGCTGCCACCGGTTCAGCTCATTCTCCTCCCCTGCTACCCCTTTTCTAGGATGGTCGCGTACCACCTGCCAGGTGCCAATGGACCACAGGTGGTACCCGTGCCACTGGTTGAAAAGCCCTGCTCTGGTCCAATCCCCTGCTGAAGCAGGAGATCTTGTACCATTTCAGACAAGTGGCTGTCCAGCCTTTTCTTAAAAACCTGCAGTGATGGAGCACCAACAGCTTCTGGTGGCAAGCTGTTCCACTGGTTAATTGTTAAAATTACATTTTAACGTTTTGTTTTATTTTATTTTATTATTTTTATTTTTTTATTTTTTATTTTATTTCATTTTATTGTATTATTTTATTTCATTTCATTCAATTTATATGTCACCCCCTCACCATCCAGCGACTCTTGAGCGCCAATTCCTTTGCAGTTCGACATCTAGAGAAGTGCTGCCCCCATCCTGGGGTCTTCAAGACCAAGAGCCTCCCCTTGCCCCCCCTCCATGAAAGTAGCCAGGTCCCTGGGAAAGCCCTCCAGTGGTGGCCACTGCCTTGTCCTGTGGGGAGGAGTTCCCCTGGTGAACAATACACCGCGAGGAAGCGCTTCCTTCTCACGGTCTCTTCCTCTTGGGTGATCTTGACGTTTCTCCCAGCCACTTTCTCCAGGCCGGGCCTGGTTTGGAGGACCTCAAGGGTGCCCTTGCTCTCCCTCCCTTTTCCAAAGCTCGCCCAGTGTCCGAGAAGAAGACCGTCCCTTTAGCCTGCCCCGTGTTTGTGCCCGAGTTGGAATGTTCTTCCGTCTTGGAGGACAATTGACTAGGCCGGGGCTAGGCAACCTTGGCTCTTTTGTGACTCGTGGACCTCAACTCCCAGAATTCCTGAGCTAGCCATGCTGAGGGGAAAGGGAGAGGTTTCTAAGCTGAGCCAGGCTGGCTCAGGAACTGTGGGAGTTGAAGTCCACGAATCATGAGGGGCCCATAGTTCCCCCATGCTGGCTCAGGAATTCTGGGAGTTGAAGTCCACGAGTCAGAAAGCGGCCTAAGCCAGGGGTAAGCAACCTTGGCTCTTTTATGCCTGGTGGACCAACTCCCAGAATTCCTGAGCCAGCCATGCTGAGGGGAAAGGGAGAAGGTTCCAAGCTGAGCCATGTTGGCTCAGGAATTCTGGGAGTTGAAGTCCACGAGTCATGAAGGGGGCATAGTTACCCCATGCTGGCTCAGGAATTCTGGGAGTTGAAGTCCACGAGTCATAAAGCAGCCTAGGCCTAGGCCAGAGGTAGGCAACCTTGGCTCTTTTATGACTCGTGGACTTCAACTCCCAGAATTCCTGAGCCAGCCATGCTGAGGGGAAAGGGAGAGGTTTCCAAGCTGAGCATGCTGGCTCAGGAATTCTGGGAGTTGAAGTCCCCAAGTCATGAGGGGGCCATAGTTCCCCCATGCTGGCTCAGGAATTCTGGTAGTTGAAGTCCACAAGTCATAAAAGAGCCAAGATTGCCTAACCCTGGATTAGGGACACCCGTGGAGTTATGGCCATAGACCCGGGTCTCTTCGGAGACCGTCTCGTGGGACCTGCTTCATGGGACGGAAGACGTTGCCTGGGAAAGCATGTGTCCCCAAACACGCCACATTTCCCAAAATGGCAAGAAAGCAGACGTCGTTAAGTGAATCGCTGCAGCTAATAACACGGTTATTAAGTGAATCTGGCTTCCCCACTGATGTTGCTTGTCGGAAGGTCGCCAAAGGGGATCACATGATCCCAGGGCACTGCGACCGTCATAAATACGAGCCGGTTGCCAAGCGTCTTGAATTTTGATTGGGTGGCCACAGGGATGCTGCAGTGGTTGTGAGAAAAACGGTCCGAAGTCGCTTTTTCTAGTGTCGTAACTTTGAACGGTCACTAAATGAACGCTTATAAGTCGAGGACTGCTGTTGTCAGCTGATGGTGAACAATAGAATAAGGTCTCTTCTGACTTTGGAATTTGAGCTTCCTCAAAAGATGGAGGAAGGCCACCAGGTTTGTCCATTAATGCTCCAGCCATAAGGACACGTATCTCAAGCCTGGACATGCTGTGGGCGATCTCAGCTCTGTCCCTCACAGAGGTGAACACGCATTTTGCATTCCTTTTGCACAATCTTGTTGTACATTGCACCATGCCCCGTTTTCCTGTTTGATTAATGTTGCGCATTGAACAGCCACTGGAGAATTTGGGGCGACGGCCGCTTCTCGCAAAGAATAAATGTTTGTTCATTCGCTCCTCTGTCCCATCCCGTGAGGGAGGATGGGTGAAGTTTCGAAATAGCAGGCGGCGAAGAGAACACAAAAAACCAGGCCAGGTGTGTCTAAATTATCATTATCTGCACGAAGCAAAAATATCTCTGAAGAAGTGCAAGAATATCTCTGAATTGTGTGCACAAAAAAATAAAAACAATTCCCCATTTCGGTCCCAGCCAGAAATCCGCAAATGCCTGCAACCAGATTTAGCGTCTTTAGTGTCTATCAATTCCACAAAAACTAAATACGGTAAAGGATGAATTAACTTGATAGATGATTCAAACGGCTCAGGATTTTTACAATAAAGAAAGGACATTTGGAAAAATAAGCGACAGGTTGATAGTGCATGAAATCTGAAGTTTCTCGGGAACGATTTTGCGTGGAAGAACCCCATGTATACGTATACGTGAACTGTTTTGAGATCTACGGAACAGCCTGCCTCCAGAAGTTGTGAGTGCTCCGACACTGGAGGTTTTGATGAAGAGATTGGACAGCCATTTTTCTGAAATTGTGTAGGTAGCCCTGATGGATGTTAATTGACTTCGTTGGTCAGAAGGTCCCAAAAAAGGGGGGATCCCGTGATCCCGGGACACTGCGACCGTCATAAATACAGTTGCCGAGCATCTGAGTTTTGATCGCGTGCTCATGGGGTGGCTGCAGTGGTCGTTAACTGTGAAGAACGGTGACTTTTTCAGCGCCGTTGTGACTTTGGTCACTAAACGAACCCTTGTAAGATGGAAACTAACCAAAGAGAAAAGCAACGTAGAAATAAGGAGAAAGGTCCTGACAGTGAGAACAATTAACCAGTGGAACTGCTTGCCACCAGAAGTTGTGGGTGCTCCAACACTGGAAGTCTTTAAGAAGAGACTGGACAACCATTTGTGTGACATGGTATAGGGCAGTGCTTCTCAACGTTTGTGTGACGGTGACCCCCATCACACAAACGTGCCGCGCATGTGAGGCGGCGCCCCCATGCGTGGCGGCGCCCCATGCGCGGCACGCATGCGCGGTGGCGCCCCCCGAGGGGGAAAAATGGCGGATCGCCTTGTTTGGCGACCCCCGAGAAATGGTCGATCGACCCCAAATGGGGTCGCGACCCATAGGTTGAGAACCACTGGTATAGGGTTTCCTGCCTGAGCAGGGGGTTGGACTAGATGATCTCCAAGGTCTCTTCCAACTTTATTATTATTATGGATCATCACACAGCCAGATGTTCAGACTGGATTTGGCATTTTTGTCTACCTATTGAGTCCTTACATAGGCAGATGTGGATGTTTGATGGTATTACAGATATCGTCGCAGGATGGCAGTAAGGCTGCCTTTTGCAATTGACTAATGGCTAATTTGTCAATGCCAATGGTGTTGTTGTTATTATTATTATTATTACTATAAACTTGCTGAAGCTCAGGAGAGAGAACATGCCAAGAACATGCAGCTCATGAAATCAGCTTGCATTGCAATTTCCCTTCTTCCAGCACTACAATCCCCATAACTCCCAGCTGGAAATGCACATGGGTTTTTTGTTTGTTTTTTTAAAGTCGATGGCTGTTTGTTTCTGCCGCTCGCCGTTTGCCAAGAGGAACATCGTTTCCAGGCAAAGAACTGCCAATAAAAATTGTCTCCTGTGCTTTTTGTTTTCCCAGCTGGGAAACACCGAGACAATATTTCATAATCCTGGTTTGTTTGGCGTGATTGCTTTGAGCAGTCCAAACAGACAGACAGGCTTCTTCATGGCACAAGCACACCAAACGTCAGATTTCACTCACCAAATACAACCTGCTCGACTTACGACCATTTTTCACGTTTAACAACCGTTAAATGTCACGTGATCTACATTCAGACACTTGGCCACTGACTCGCATTTACGACGGTCGCAGTGTCCCAGGATGGTGGTGGTGGTGTGATCCCCTTTTGTGACCTCACGGCAAGCAAAGTCGACGGGGGGGAGGCAGATTCACTGAACAGCTGTCTCACTTAACGTCACAACTTCAGTGATTTGCTTAACAACGGTGTCCAGGAAGGTCATAAAATGGGGCAACGCTCACGTAACGGCCTCAGCAACAAAAAATTGGGGCTGGATTGTGGTTGTACCTGTATTTCCTATCAGGAGAAACCCAGATGTAGCTAAAGGTGTACAACGCCTTCAAAACATGCTTATTCTATTATTAAACAATAATTCTTTTTATTTTTCTCCGTCCTCTTGACCGAACCGAGCAACGGGGCTGCTGCCACAGCTCCTCGCGTGGTTCAGACATGACGAGAAGCTGCGTTTGTTTTTCAAAAGTCCCAAGTTAACAACTGGAAATCTGGGCTCAGCCGTGTGGCCGTAATTCGAGGACTGTCGTGTTTTGAATCGCGGGGACCTTGAAAAACAGCCTGAATCGGATACCCAGGGACCCGGGTGTCATCCAAGCTCCCTGTTTTCTCCAAAGAACGGAACTAAACGGGATTTCTCCCTCAAATCTTACTTTCCCCCCTCCCCTATTTCTTAATTTGGGTACGGGGGTCTTGTGTCCTGGACATGCAATTTGGAAGCCCGGTTGTGCATAAAGTGTGGTGTTCACCCCTTCGCTCCTACACCTGCCTGCCCCCTTGTTCTCATGCCATGCTCACGAGACAGGGCCCGACTGGTGATGATGGCGTTTGTTTTTATCTCAGGAAAACAGCGGTTAAATTCTAATTTTTTTCCCAAGCAAGGGCAGCTGCCAGCTTATCACCCGATAGGTGGATTCCTCATAAGAACCGGGAACGTTAGTCGGGGAGAGGCGAATCTTGGCTTGTTTTTTTTTTTTTTCCTTATAAATCGGAGGTCGCCAAACCTTTGGGCCCCAGGGAGCACCACAGACCGGAGAGTGCATGGTTTTGTGTGCTGTCTGCTTTGCGTGTTTGTGCGGCCTGTTTGCTGGCAGGCTGTGGCCCTGTATTGATCTATGGCCCGGAGGGGTTGGGGACCCCTGTTACAAATAAAGCAAAGTGTGAGTTTTCTTAAGAGGGTCCTCTCGTCCAGAGCGTCAAGGAAGGAGGCAATTTTGCGAGCAGGACGTTTTATTTCTGTTTATTTCTGCCACTCGCCGTTGCAAAGAGGGAACATCGTTCCCAGGGAAAGAACTGCAGATAAAAATGGTCGCCCGTGCTTTTTGTTTTCCTAGCGGGGAAAAAAATATTAAGAGATCCCTGGTAGCTCCGTTTTGTAACCCTGGTTTGTTTTCCACGATTGCTTTGAGCAATCTAAACAGAGGCTCCTTCACAGCACGAAGCCCCCCAAATGTCGGATTTCTCTCACCGAATACAACCTGCTGGACTTTCAGCCGTTCGTTTAGTGACCATTTAAAGTTACAGCGGCACTGGAAAAAAGGGACCTACGACCTGTTTTTCACACTTGAGGACCGCTGCTGTGACGTGATCAAAATTCGTAACGCTTGGCCACTGACTCATATTTACGATGGTTGCAGTGTCCGGGTGTCACGGGATCATCTTTTTCTAGAGGCAGTCCTCAATTTACAACCAAATTTTCTGCGGCTAAGCGAGACAGTAGCTAAAGTGAGGTTTGCTCCATTTTACGACCTTTCTTGCCACTGTCCTTAAGTGAATCACTGCCCTTGTTAAGTCAGTAACCACAGTTGTTAAGTGAATCTGGCTTCCCCCCATGGACTTGGCTGGTCAGACGGTCGCAAAAGGGGATCGCGTGACCCCCCCCCAGGACATTGCAACCGTCATAAATATGAGTCAGTGTTTTTTTTTCCCTTATATCCTCCGAATGTAAATTGCATAACCACATGGGGATGCTGCAAAGGTCGTAGGGGTGGAAAACGGTTGTAAGTCGCTTTTTTTCAGTGCCGCTGTAAGTTTGAACAGTCACTAAATGGGACTGTTATAAATTCGAGGACTCCCTATACCAGCGGTAGGCAACCTTGGCTCTTTTTTGACTCGTGGACTTCAACTCCCAGAATTCCTGAGCCAGCCTGGCTCAGCTTGGAAACCTCCCTTTCCCCTCAGCATGGCTGGCTCAGGAATTCTGGGAGTTGAAGTCCCCGAGTCATAAAAGAGCCAAGGTTGCCTACCCCTGGCCGAGGCCTAGGCCTCTTTATGACTCGTGGACTTCAACTCCCAGAATTCCTGAGCCAGCATGGCTCAGTTTGGAAACCTCTCCCTTTCCCCTCAGTATGGCTGGCTCAGGAATTCTGGGAGTTGAAGTCCACGTCATAAAAAGGCCACAGATCCCCATGCTGGCTCAGGAATTCTAGGAGTTGAAGTCCACGAGTCATAAAGCGACCTAGGCCCTAGGCCAGGGGTAGGCAACCTTGGCTCTTTTATGACTCATGGACTTCAACTCCCAGAATTCCTGAGCCAGCCTGGCTCAGCTTGGAAATCTCTCCCTTTCCCCTCAGCATGGCTGGCTGAGGAATTCTGGGAGTTGAAGTCCATGAGTCATGAAGGGGCCAAAGTTTTCCCCATGCTGGCTGAGGAATTCTGGGAGTTGATGTCCAAAAGTCATGAAGGGACCAAAGTTTCCCCATGCTGGCTCAGGAATTCTGGGAGTTGAAGTCCACGAGTCATAAAAGAGCCAAGGTTGCCTACCCCTGCCCTATACTTTTGTATTAGGCTTCTGCATTTTTTTTTCCTATCAGTATTTTATCTCTTGCATTTGGGGTTTATTTTTATTTTTTGTTTTTAACGCTTCACCTCCTCCCTAATAAAATCATTGGAAAAGGAAACCGCGATAACGAACGCCGATTGCAGATTTTTTAGGAGACGCTTTTCGCTTCCTTGTTCCAGACTCTAACCTCAATTCCGGCACCCAAAAGGACATCGAGTTGTATTGTGTGTGTGTGTGAAATGAGGACAAGAGAGTGCATGATGGGTATGTGGCGGGGGGGGGAGTGCAGGGGGGGGGGTGGACCGTGCAGGATCAGCCACTGGAAGGCTTGCCAGACCCTCCGGAACGGGTGGGGGGGGGACCGACCTTCATGAGAGCCTGTTGCTTTAATGATTGTGTTTTTTTTAATGGCTGAGATAATTGTCTATTTTTATACCTGGAAAATTGCTTCCTTGCCAGGATCCCACGTGCCGACACCGCCTGTGCGGGGAAGGAGCGATGCCAGGCCAGGAGAAAACGGGCACAAAAGAGGGGAGACAATCAAGCTCTTATATTGTACCCGGGACTCGGGGTGGGTGGACTCGCCGGCGCCAAGGCCTCTTTGCTGCATCTGAGCATGTCTAAAGTGCGTCAGAGGGGGTGGGTGGGCAGCTCAGGGTGGTGGTAAAGCTTCGTGGGGTGGGGCGAGGCGATCGAGCTACCAGGGGATCCTCAACTTACCACCCCAATACTGCAACCGTCATAAATAGGAGTCGGTTGTCAAGTGTTGGAATTTTGGTCACGTAACTGTAGGGAATGCGGCCATGGTCGTACGTGTGGGAAAACGGTCATAAGTCACTTCAGACGGTCACTA